>NC_050586.1:3970000-4172500 GCF_013368585.1 Megalops cyprinoides
CTGTTGATCATCAGTGCCGTTCCGCTCGGACGGGTGGGGGTGGGGGTGTTTGAAATAGATTCCATTCCAGGAATTCATTCGTGTCTGTGATAAAACCAGGGAGATGATCTGAAGGCCTCTATGGCTTTTCATATCCATGAGGCATGAGGCAGAACACAGAACGTTGGATCAGTGATCAGTCGAAATAAAAGATAGCAAGTGACCAAATAAGTCATCCTGATTTTGAGTAGGGCTTCGTGTGTGACTTGAATAGCTTTTATAAATAGATTATAGATAGATTATAAATAGATTCATAGGCATTTATAAATAGATGTGGTGCTAATTCCTCTTCAACAGTTCATGTTTCTTTCTGCTAATGAAAGTAGATGGTAGAATGCCTCTTATTTAAGATGATGATAAATTGGTCATTTAGGGTTACAGGTTACAGTTTAGTGAAACGATGAAGTGAATTGCTGTGCATATTAATGAATGAAGTCATCTGTAGCGGGCATCTCCAGACCAAATATTGAAACGATGCAAAACTTGCGCTATTGTGCATTACCAGTATGCAAGCCTTATCTCTTTATTCACGTGCTTACACAGACACGCACACTGTACAGGCATACATACATGTCACCTTGGCAGACATGTGTGCACATATATGCATATGTGTATATATGATAAAGTGATGCTCTGTCCCATAGCGGCCTGGTCATGTAGTTTTATTTGCTGTAGCGGGAGCATTTTTTGCCAAGCTCTGCCATTTTCCTTTGCTAACACAGTAGCTGTCCGTGCGCAGTTGCTACAATACCGTATGTCACTGTTAGTCTGTACAGAGTGTGAGCGCCGTCTGTGATCATACATATTTTTGCCTAAGTTTTCGGTCATGTAAGATCGGTAAAAAAAAAAAAAAGAGTCTTCCAATGATTTGTGTGGCGGTCTACAGAAAACCTGTTACGTGAAAGTTTGCTTTAATTGTTCAAAAGGACACACTGTCCCACACTCAGAGCTGTCCATGTGTAAGTGGGATCCACATGTTAATGTGTTAGTTCATTCATTCAGTCCTGGCACTTTCAGTCATATCCTCACAGCACAGACCCCAGCTGTCAGTAGCAGCGTGTTTAGGCAGAGTATATACTGTATGCTCACAGCACCCAGCTAGCACCATTAGCACGTCCTACTGTTGTCTTACAAGTAGGACTGCATGTGCAGGGTTATGTCACACGCTTCTGCGGCGTGTCTTTTTATAGTCTGTCTTAACGTAAATTTAAAAAAAAAACATTGGAAACAATATGGAAAAATAATGGAATAAAAATCCATTTCCTAGCATATTTAGTAAAAAACACGAAAACGGTATTTTTTCTCACTCTTGAATTTTTTTAGTCGTTTTGCTGTAACCCTTCTTTTTGACCTCAAACTGACCTTGACCTTCACCTTCACCTTGGGCTTGTAGCCTGTAAATCGGTCACAGGGAGGTGTGAGGTGTTTCCTTAGACCGCCACACGTTTATTAAAGCTGTTTATCTCCTGTACTCACGAGGCGGTGATTGGAAAGGCGTGCTCTATCGGAGGGTCGCCGCGACCTCTGACCCCTCCCTCACAGCATCCTCTCTCCCCGCAGCTCCGATAGCGGCCTTCCGGAAGCGGGACAAGCCAGAGAAAGAGGATGCGGCCCCCGAGCGCGCCCCTCAAGGTAGGCGCAGCCACTTCCTGTCACCCCTGCGGCCGTGTCAGACCCACCGGCGCGAGCGTGGGAGGGAATGAGAGAGAGGACAGCAGCGCTGGTGGGTGAGGCTGCGCTCTGAGTGTTGCGCTGACCCGTGTGTCCGTCTGTCCGTCTGTCTGTCTCTCAGACGAGCCCCTGCCCAGGCAGAACACACAGGACCAGGCAGCAGAAGACATCCTGGACAAGTATCGCAACATCAAGCGGACCAGCCCCAGTGACGGGGCGACGGCGGCCTCGTACGACGGCCAGGGTGAGACACGCACACCCGCACACACATGCACACGCATACACGTTCACATACATGCACGCATATACACACAAGGTGCATCCGTTTTCTGACTTTTGCATTGTACAGCACGTGTTATAATGTATTTTAATAATGTCGGCAGTGGTGTGACTGGAGCGTGTGTGTGATTGTGTGCGCACAGAGGCTTGTGGTGCAGAAGGGGAGTGTGTTCACGACTCTCCCAGAGAGGAAGTTCTGCAGAACATCTCCACAGACGACCTGCCTGACTCCGCCAGCCAGACCGCCCCTCCACAGGACACCACATTCTCATTCAGGTGCGTGTGTGAGTGCGTGTGCGTGCGTGTGAACCTGTGTGTGTGTGCGCGTATGTGTGCGAGTGTGTGTGTGTTCACATGCGTTTCCACATGTGTGTCTGCGTGAGAGTGTTTGTTTGCCTGTGTGTGCATGTGTGTGTCTATGTATGTATGTGTGCATCTGTATGTTCACATATGTGTGTGTGTCTCTGTGAAAGAGATTGAGAGGAAGGAAGAAAGAGAAGTGAGAAGTGAGAGAGGGAAGGGGGGTGTGGACGGGCAGAGTAACACACAGGGAAGGGAAGGAAGAGTCCTGAGATTTCAAAGGGTTAAAAAGCTGCATCATTACTGAATAGCTCCTGTCATGCTAATGAGGCGGGTTCAGTTCCTGGGAGAGACGGTTACTTTTCCCCACAGCTGGTGTTATTCGACTCTCGTTCGTGTTTCTCTCCCTCCTCCTTTTGCAGCGATGCGAAGAAGAAGCTCAGACTGGCCCTGTGTTCCGCTGACTCGGTGGTCTGCCCCATCACAGTCCCCGCCTCCACCCGCAACGGCCTGCCTGACCACACCGACCCCGAAGGTAGTGCGGTCGTGCTGTGGTCACACTGCAGTTATACTGCGGTCACGTTGTGGTCATGCTGTGGTCTGCTTCTTGGTTTAATGGCTGTTTTACTGTGTGTGTGTGTGTGTGTGTGTGTGTGTGTGTGTGTGTGTGTGTGTGTGTGTGTGTGTGTGTGTGTGTTGGGGGGGGGGGTTCTCAGTGGGATGGTACACTAGCAGGGAAGATAGATATTAGGATCCAAATGGTACGGCACATATTAATGCCTGTAACACATAAAGCTATCTGTCAAATCAATGTGTACATTCACAAATCACAGGCTGATATCATTACAACACCCCCCCTCACCCTTAAGATGCAAGGAGTGTGTACCCTTCAGTATCTGTGGCTCCATTCAGTATGAGCCTGTTTATGAGTCAGCCTGTGTCTGACTCTTGGTTCCTTATGAGTCTCGGTGTCTGACTCTCGCTTCTCAAGGTGCCTCAGTGTCTCTGACTCCAGCTCCTGTCGGGATTTGTCATCTGTGACTTTAACTGCTGGCTCTGCCCCAGTGTCTTTGACTCTCCTTTGTTTCTGCCTCTCGATCCCTGTGGCGCCTGCTCGCCTCTGACACCCGGCCCTGTCTCTCTCTCCCAGACAATGAGATCGTGTGCTTCCTGAAGGTGCAGCTGGCGGAAGCCATCAACCTGCAGGATAAGAGTCAGATGGCCCAGATCCAGGAGACCACGCGCTGCGTGAGCCGCTTCGACGCGCGCACCTGCAAAAAGCTGCTGGCTGCCATCGCCGACGACTACAGGTACATACAGGGGACGTACAGGAAACCCAAAGGTCAGAGAGCAAGCTCCTTTAGCCCTGACACTCACCTTACTGGTGGTTTATTTAGAAATATACAGGTTCTTCACTGATGATGTGATTTGTGTTGGCAAGTAACATTATCTGTTTAGTTGCATAGTGGATACCTTAATCCAGAGCAACTTACTATTTACCTATAAGTCATTGTAGGTAAATAGTAAGTACAGACAGAGACAGTGCTAGCAACAGTTTATTGAACAGTAATAACAGCAGTAATTACAGAAAGCAGCTCAGATTAAGGGTAGCGAGACAGGTGAGCTTCAAACCTGAAACAGTCTATGCATCCACTCACACAATGGATGTAATGTAATATATGTGTGTGTGTGTGTGTGTGTGTGTGTGTCGTGACACCTCTCCCCCACCGCAGGAAGAGGGCGCCCTACATCGCGTACCTGACCAGGTGTCGGCAGGGGCTGCAGACGTCACAGGCGCACCTGGAGAGGCTACTGCAGAGGGTGCTGAGGGATAAGGAGGTGGCCAACCGCTACTTCACCACCGTCTGCGTGCGGCTGCTGCTCGAGCACATGGAGGCCAAGATGCAGGAATTCATCAAAGGTATGTGGCTCCGCCCCTCCTCCCCACCCGCACTCCCATTGGCTGCTCATAGAGGGATACTGTGTGTCCTGCTAATGCTAATGGGCACCCAGGGCTGCTCTTTGAAAAGCACATGTATCAATTTTATAGGATTTATGACTATTATACATAGGATAATATGTATAAGATAGATAGGACCACCCTGTATGCCTCTTAAACACCCCCTTTTTGGGATGAATGCTGAGTGAAGACCCATTGCTGCTGTAACCTGTTGATATGAATATTTCCTCAGTTGAAATGAAAGCCTGGTTGGAAAATGGCTTTCTGAAGGAACACAGAATGACTAAGCTTTCTCTCTGGGTGTCTGTACAGGCCATGTGACCTGACCAGTGTTTCTGCGCAGTGGTAGGAAAATGTCTAGTCTCAACATTCTACTCTGGTGTGGGGTGGGCTGTTGTAGTTGGACAAAAAAAAAATTCACTTGGACCACAGAGGGAAACGGCTGCAATTCCTTCCGGGCCTTCACAGGCACCAGGGGGCGCCAGACCCTAAAAACGAAAGCCCGTAGGGGGTTGAGAAGTCATTCAGGGTGACTCGCGAGATTAAAGCAGTCAGTGAATTAAATGGTATTTGATGCAGCGCTATTAACAAAGGGGGCCTGTCACACGGCGCTTTGCGGAGCACAGCTCATATCAACAGTGCTAACAGTAACGGTAGGAAGCGGAAAGGAAATGGCCCAGAGAGATGGCAGCACAGCCAGCGAGCTGAGATCATTCTGCACCTGATCTGGGGCAGACTGACTGCCTAATGAAACAGCACACACCCGCATGTATTAAGGTATCACATAAATGACAGGCTGCCTAGGGGTACGAAACAAAAATGCAAGAAAACACTGAAACGTCCCCTCGTCACAGCCAAAAGCATTCGTAAAATGTTCTCAGCCTGTGTTGGAAGTTAATAGATTTGCACTGACATTAGAGAGAAATCAGCTGTAGAAGATGCATTTATCAGTCATTAAATCTACAAGTTATGAAAAATTGTGAATGTTTAAACATCTGGAACTTTGGGCGTAAGACTCAAAACAGAGATAATATTTTGAGTGTCAGTTTATTAGGTGGGTATAAATGCAAGCTTATATTAAATCCTAATGTAACTTTATATACTTTCTTGCAGATTCTTTGCCACCTCCAATAGTGAAAAAAGATAAAATACAACCTGGTTTGCAATTAATGAAGAGCAGTATTGATTTTTTTAATCTAATGTTCCAGTCCATGTCTTTAATGGATTTAACTAAAACGAACCTCATAATTCTAGTTCTGGTTGAAGAGAAGCTCTGATTGGCCAGTTTATGGTGGGGTGTTGAGGCTGTCTGTAGGCTGAGTCTCTGTGTCTGTGCTAACCCCGCCCCCTCAGCGTTCCAGACGTGCACGGCAGCCGACGAGAAGACGGCGGCGGTGGAGGACTTCCTGCGGTACCTGTACGGAGCCATGGCCCACGATGCCATCTGGCAGTACGCCAGCGAGGAGCAGCTGCAGGACGCCCAGATGGCCATCGAGCGCAGCGTCATGAACCGCATCTTCAAGCTGGCCTTCTACCCCAACCAGGACGGGGACATCCTGCGTGACCAGTACGCCCCTCCGACCCCTGACCCCTGACCCCTGACCCACCACACACATACACACACACACACACTGTTTGACTGAGAGAGCCATTCTTCGCAATGTCTGTGCAACATCCAGAGACACTGAATTCTGCATTACCTGGCTGAACTTATCACTGATTCCCATACTGAATAAGCCCATCTCCACGCTGTAGGTATCAGTGAATTCCCTTGCATGTTGTACAGTATTATATTATCTGTAAATGTTTTAATGGTAATTTACTGGCTGCTGAGGAACTTAAGTGAAATCACTGCTGAACTTGGGATGATCCATCTGTTCCAGGGTCTTACAGGAGCACATTCAGCGCCTCTCCAAAGTAGTGACAGCCAATCACAGAGCCCTTCAGATCCCAGAGGTAGGAATGTAATGGTTAGACACCAGATGGTTTTCAGTCCAAGTACACCTGTAAATATACCTGTAATATATCTGTGAATATGTGTAAACCTTATTTAGTTAATATGTAAGTAGTTCTGCATAGTGGTCTTCTCTGAGCAAAGATAACTAATCTTTTTTTCAACTGGTTTTCAGATTTTTTGTTGAATGTTAGACTAGCTGGGATTTTATTTACTCAGTTCATCAGCCATTGTTTTTTTTCCTAAAATGTATACAAAACATGTAATACGCAGGTTGCTCTGGATAAGAGTGTCTGTGAGAATAGCAGTATATTTTGTCTGCATGTAATTACTTTTTCAAATTCCTGTAATTTACTTGGTAAATATATCACAGAGAGTTTCAGCTTCTGGCCTGTGTGCAAGTCTTAATTCTCCACGATACATGTGAAATTTCAAAGACTTCCTAATGGAACGAATCGGGTTAATCTGCAAATAATGTGAGAGAGAGCAAACAGCAGCCGTGGGCTAACAACACGACACAGAGACGTCTCCAGGTATCTCAGCTAACATGCTAATTCCCCTCCGCTCATTAACACCTTCCACACACACTGAAGGAGGCGATGCCACCCAGACAAAGATCCACCGGCATCGCGGCTGACGTGTTGGTACCTCAGACGTTCAGACGTGTTTGGAAAGCTCTCCTGACAGCATTTGGCTTCCTTTGAAAACAAACTTACTTAACATCCAAGCGAGTTGGCTTTGTGGCACAGTTTAAGGAGTTGGACTTGTAAACCAGAGGTTGCTGGTTCAAATCCTATGTAGGGCACTTCTGCCCTCCTGCTATAGCAGATATCCAGTTTTATGAATGATCTGTGTGTATGATTTAATATAAACGGGGCTGTAAAAATAATATAAACCGTAATAATAATCCTAATAAAAACCAGAGTGCCTCATACTTTCTGTGCCTGGCCTTCTAATAAGTGCTGCCCACTGTAGATTAAACTGATCTGAATGTTGTAATCCCAGTTTTTCTTTCTGTTTCAGTATATTACGGGATATCAGTATATCAATAATCTGCGAAAGCCCACCCTTACTAATCATAATACACAATCTAATGTAACAGATCTTTTTTCCCTCAAATTATTACGTAGAACATTTCTCAAAAGCTTGCTTAAAACGTTTGCCTAAAAAATGAATGCACCAGAGATTCAGTTCAGTGACATTTTCTGAATAATACCAGCTATAAATGTTATATGATGTAACTTCATTTATGAATTTCCTTTATGCCAAGGTAAAACCTCACAGTTGTTACTGTTATTTCTGCTTGAATTTGTTGTTTTGAAAGAAGGTGGTGTGAACGCTGAAACTCCCATTTCCCATAAATATGAACAGAAGTGTGTGCTGGTTAAAAGTGTTGCTACTTCACTTTAACGGCTCTGACAGAAAACAAAAGATGGAGATGTTCGGAGGAAAGGAATGGATTGGTTTTAGACAGCCCCCAGACGCGGAAATTAAGGCATGCTTTTTGAGACGGCCCGAAACGTCCAGGAGACTTGTGTTTATGGACTGTGGCTGAACTGGATTTATTAGAAGCAGAGAAGTGCATTTTTCTACTTGTGTGCACAAGTTCATTAAACGTGAGTCAGATTTATAGCAGAGCGGATCTCAGGTAATTAATAAACTGGGCTGTTTGTGCGGATGCTTCCGTGCTGCTGCAGCTGCCTGGTCCGGGTGTTATCTTCAGATGCACTGTCCATGCGCAGAACCTTAAAGGCCTGTCTGTGTTCACAACCCTGAAACAATTTTAATTCACTGCGGAGACAGAAGAGGCCTTACTGGCCGAACGGAAACTGCACGGTGTATACGAGGCAGGGCAGCGCGCTGTGTGAAGGCCAGGCTGTTTGCGCTTGTGGAGGCCGCAGGCTGCGCGTGCTAACGCGTGACTTGGACGCGTGTCTGCGCTGCAGGTGTACCTGAAGGAGGCGCCCTGGCCGTCTGCGCAGGCGGAGATCGGGACCATCAGCGCCTACAAGACGCCGCGGGACAAAGTGCAGTGCATTCTGCGTATGTGCTCCACCATCATGAACCTGCTGAGCCTGGCCAACGAGGACTCCGTCCCCGGAGCCGACGACTTCGTCCCCGTGCTCGTCTTCGTCCTCATAAAGGTGCCTCACGCACGCACAGGCACGCACGCACACACACACCGTCACACGCACACGCACGCATGCACACACACACCGTCACACGCGCGCACACATGCACACACACACGCACGCATGCACACGCACACCCACACACACACACACACGCACACACAAACACACACTCGCACGCACACACACACACACTCGCACGCACACACAGTGGCGGATATGCAGCCATGCAGCCACTGTTGTATGAAAATGCTGCACAGGATTGAAAACGCCCTCAGTGCCCTTGACTGTCCTTCCAGTGGCGGCGCCTGTAACGGTAAACATTTGGACAGACGTCCTCCCAGCAGCTCCGTAGCCAGACAGCAGAACAGAGCTCCGTCAGGCCTGCACCTCAGCTGCGCTTTCAGAGCCGCTTGTGAAGCCAGATACACTTCAGGCACATTCAAATAAAGGTGTAGCGAAGCCCAGTCCTGTCTGTATGAAAGGCCTGTGTGCGTGAAGCCCTCATAAACTCCCTCTGCCAGGCCGGCCCTGCCTCCACACTGCTCTGACTGTCTGAGTGCTCTGCAGGCCAGGCGAGGAAATACTGAATGCTAAAGAGCATCAAACGCTGTGTGTGAGCGCATGTGCATGCACCTGTGTGTGTGTGTGTGTGTGTGAGCGCATGTGCATGCACCTGTGTGTGTGTGTGTGTGTGTGTGTGTGTGTGTGTGTGCGCGTTTGTTTGTGAGGGTGTGTGTGTATGTGTGCGTTTGTTTGTGAGGGTGTGTGTGGGTTGTCAGTTACTTTTTTTTTTTTATTTTTTGTGGTTGATCCTTTTCTTGGCATGAGTTAATTAATCTAGCGATTAATCAGTTCACTTTTAATTATGGCACAGTTTCGTGCCAGCGAGTCTGACTGAGGGCTCCGTGCTGAAACAGTGCTCTGTTTGGGGAGACCAAGAGCAGAATTATTTTTCAAGGTTCGGAGATTTTAAGGGAAGCCTGAGACCGTGATGGGCCGGCGTATGTTAAATGTGTTAAAAAAAAAACAAGCTACAGTATTTTGAAAATATATATTTTTTTACTTTAGGAAATGAACCATACAGGTTTTTTATGTGTGTGTATATGCATTTTCAGTGTCCTCTGTATTTATTCACTCTCCTATACAAGAACGTGATAAAGCAGAAATATGTATGCAGTGGAGCTTTTGTTACAAAATAATGAATTTTATTCCTGAAATTATATGTCTTAAATGTGTGCATTTACACATGTGTATGTGTAGGGTGTGTGTGTGTAGTGTGTATGGGCAGATACAAGCACACATAGATAATACAAACACACATTTAGCTCCCAGCACTGAGCGCCCCCTCCCTCTCCCCCCCCAGGCTAACCCGCCCTGCCTGCTGTCCACCATTCAGTACATCAATAATTTCTACGCCAGTCGGCTGACCGGGGAGGAGTGCTATTGGTGGATGCAGTTCACCGCAGCGGTGGAGTTCATTAAGACCATCGACGACCGCAAGTGATGCAGAACAGCCACCTGTACAGGCATGCTTGGAGATGGGGGGGTGATGTGGGGGGGGGGCTGCCCAACCAACTGCTCCAGCACCACATGTACAGCCAGCTCTTACACTCTGTATAGCTGTACATAGGGTAAGGGATGTTTTAGGATCAAAGACTATAAATATATATAATGTATATCATAATAAGAAATGCAGGTTTTACTTTAAGAAAAAAAAGGAAACATTAACCTTGAACTTACCTATTTGCTTCCCACCCCACCTCCTCTCTCATACTCATTTGCTCTTGTTCTCTCTTTCTCTGGTCATGGTGAGGGGTGGGGCTGCTGCATTTGAGATTTTACACCTGAAAGCAACCATTACGAATATGATCTAAAACTATTACGAATCCAACAGAAAAGGGACCAGGCTTTTTCCTGGGGGGGATTTCTTTTGTGTCGGAGGGAACCCACATGAGACAAAAAAAGGGGTTTGGGTGGGGGTGGGGGGTGGGGGGTGTTTTGTCAAAATATTGCTCCTTCTCATCCTCCCTTGCAAGGATACCGCCTGGTGGGCTGAGATATGCCACAAACGTTACGCCAACAGAGCCAGCAGTAACTGCCACAGTATCAGCTCACAGACAGTAGCTACAGGGCTCCACCCAGTCTAGGATGCCCGGCATTCACTTCTTAAGGATTATTTTTATGAAAAGACTAAACGCTAACGCTAACGTTGGTTATTCCAACTGAGAGACATTAGTAGGGCAGCTTTATCTCTTTTTGGAGTCACCCAGAAGCACGTCGGCCATTTCTGTTGCTGGTCCGTTTGTTTAAAGAATGTAAGAGGGTGTGGACATTATTTCGTTAACATTTTCCTTAAAAAAAGACTCTTCTCTGGTGGGAATTGGACAAAAGGGCCCTCACCTTTATTTCTGTATGTATGTATGTATTTATTGTTTTCTTTCTATTTAATGCTTGATATTTTCTTTTTTTTCATATTTAAGGGGCTGAACTTAAATTTGTTTAAAAAAAAACGTTTAAAAAATGATGAAAATAAAGACTAGGCACAGAGGCTTATGAGGGAAAGTAAAAGAATAAAGTCTTGTTACCAGAAAATGATACCCCCTCGTCACTGTTGGCAAACATATCTGCAGAATCTGAGAAACGGATTCATCACTGGTTTAGTCCGTCTGTGAACAGTTGGTCAGGATTATAGAATCAGTGCCTTGGTGGGGACCTACTGGAGTGCCAGACACCTCCACACTTTGAGCCAGGAGATCTCTGCTCTTGCTTTGTAACATAGACAGGGTAGAGAAGGAGATTGGGGGACTCGCTTCATTCCGAATGTGTGTCCACGTGCCCAACCCCCTTTCCACCAAAAATCCTGTCCAGTCAGTCCAGAGTCTCTCAGATCCTTCCGTCTCTGCCCGCTGTCAGTGACTGGTCAGATTGAGAGTTTCTGGCACGCCATTGGTTGCCTGTGGATGGTTCATTTCCCTTGGAATTCCTTGTATTTTTTTTCGTCTCAATTTCCCCTTTTTCCATCCTGTCCTCAAAGTGCAAGGCCCGTTGGTGGGACAGAGGCTTAAGTTTGTCTGGTGAGTCAAAGCCAGAGAAATGTCAGGCAGATTGATACGCTGCAGGAGTGTACAGAGGCTACCTCAGAGAAAGAAACCCACCTGAACACTGCGGATTGCGGGTCCTGTCCTGGCTCATGAATATGAATGTACAGTTGTATTATAGAATTTATTTATTAATGTGTCTTTTCTGGTAATTGAACCTTGAATTAGTGTGAACCCTACAGTAGAGTAGAGATGGACATGGGCTCATTCAGAGACTAGAGAAGTCAGCAGATTACCTGTGTCAGAGGCATATTCAGGGTCTGGTTCTGTTAACCTGTGCCCTTTGACCCCCCCAACCCTCCCATTACCAAGGCTAAGTAATTCTGTCAGATGTCATGCTGAATGTTGCCATGACAACAGTGGTCCTCGGCAATGCCAGTTCCAACCAGGCTATCTGGCTGATGTGCATCAACGTCAGCTTTCCTCTTACTTAGCTCCGCAGTGGATGGATCCAGGCGGCCGTTAGTCTTGCCGACATCATTTTAACGAAGTCATTGCTCTCGAACAAAACAAAATTCAGCTTGCCTGTTAATCCAGGATGCAAAACATATCAGCAATGAAACACCGTTGGTTGGATTAACTCTCTACCTCTGTGCAACTTAAAGAAAGGGACTGTTAAATGTAGATACACACTGTTGTGTTTCTTTTTTATATTTCTCTTTTGTTTTTGTTTTTTTTGAAAGGTTGGGATTCTACATTTCTCCTCTCTACTCTACCCTGGTCCTATTAAGCCTGAAACACTGGGCAGCTTGGCAAAAAAAAAAAAAGAGAAACCCAGAGAAGCATAAATGTGCCGAGCCTGTCCTAGCTGCAGCTGCACAAGCTACAGGAAGCAGGAACATGCTTTCCATTATATGCACTTTGCAACCCGCTAAGTATTGTACATGTATAGTTGTTTTTTCTAAGCGTTTTGTCCCCTCCATTTTATATTTGTCCAGCATACGATAGAAAAAGCCAATTATAAATCCAGAACACTGTGACTTGTAACTGACAATGACTTGTGACTGAGAGGGTTTCTGAGACGCTGTTGGCCGCCCGCCCATCGCTTCATCTGTAACGCCGAGGTCGTTCCTCGAAATGATGCCTTGCGACCGGCCTTCAGCCAGACGAGTTCTCGTTCACGTCACTGGCTACCGACCCTGACGTCGCTAAAGTCCAGACACAACAACCATCAGCTGGCCATGCAGCTGATGCTGAAACACTTTTGCATTCGAAAGTATGTGGTTGTACCCATGACCGTGGTAGTTCCTTTTTTTTTTTTATTATTATTTTTGTAGTTACTATTTGCTTATTTTCAATGCAGCCCTGGCATGAAACCACTTTGCAAAGGGTAAAATTATAGAGTCTGTTCAGCTGCAGCTCCTCATTGGACCCTCCTGTAGGCCAGCCAGGCCGATGGTGGTCAGCAATGAAACGAACACGATGGTTTTTTTCCTCTGCGACACGCATGTCTTCTTCCATTCACTACCTTTTGTTCCGATGGAGGGCGGATAAAAAGTAACAATGCCAAATTATGCTTCTTTTTTTAAGCTTTTATTTATTATTTTTTAATGGTATGTACAAACTAAAGTCTTGGTTCGACTCAGAGTAAGTTGCTATATCCTCTACACACTATATTGAAGCTGTAATTAAATTTCTTTGATTGCCAGTGGATGTATCTCGGGCACTAAGGGGAGAGGAATTTGTGAGGATTTCCTTCGTTTGGAATGAACAGTGATGGCTCTGAGACTGAGGTAGGAATATCAGTAGGTCATCGCATATCTTCGACTAATAGGTGCTTAGCAGTAAGAGATCTTATGTTAACACGTAGCTCCAGCGACATTAACAGTAATATCGTAGGTTCAGATGATTAGACGAGTAGCTTAGTTTCTGACTGGTCTGTTACATTTTTCTTCCATTGACGTGAGTCTTTGCACCAAAAGACGCGCATACACACATTTGTAAACAATCTTTACAATGGGAATAGGTTTGGGTTGTTTATTTTCTCATGAAATGTAAATTGTACTGGGGATTTGGGAAAGGGCCTATTTGTATACAGTATTTTGAATAAAAACAGTAAGAAGACAGAACCTCGCCGTACAATGAGAAAACAAAACTCCAGATTCCGCTTCCTGGTGTGTATTTATGGGGCATTTCAACAGGGTCTTAAGTTTTATATGGGCTATTCAGAGAGGTGGTTTAAAAAGATTTAAAAATTAAAACACACCTCCAGTTTAACAACAGACAGGAACATCTTTAGAGCAGCATTCACACACGTAATGCAGCACACTGGATTAACTCCGGTTCTGTGATCACGTGATTCAGCAATGTCCTTAAATTGACAGTGGTTTACCTATTGAAATTTGCTATTGCTAAGAAATGGGCAAAGGAAATTAATTTTAAGCCTAAACCTCAGATTTGGTTTGTTTTGCACTTGTCGTGGCTGGATTTCCGGGCTGGTGAAACACCTGTGGTCACCGAGAGACTGTTACCACAATCTGACTGACACCTGTTAACACCTGTGTGTAAATCAGAGTGAGTAGGGGCCTCGTTAGCAGGCCCAAGAATATCAGTGCCGGTCTGGACAGACAGCTTTGCCTTTGCAGTTCGTCTGGCATCAGCTCTTGGGGCAGACAAACAAATTCACAGGAGTGGATCCACACTTGCAATATGGCACAGGTGTGTAGGGGGGGGGAGCATTTTCTGTCTTTAATGTGATTAATGTATTATATTATTCTATAAAATTGAATTAAAAACAGAAGTTGATCTCTGTGATGTGTTTTTTGTCAGTTTTGTGGCGTGATTTATTTGATTTGCCATTATAAAGCTTGGATGATCACGATGATGTTCACATGACTACCAACAATAAAGTTCTCATGAAGGCTGTTTAACCACTTGCAGACACAAGGCTCAGAAATCTCTTTTCTGTTCAGGCACAGTGTTTTACTCTATCAGTCATGATTCTTTGTGGTAAAAGCATGGTAATTAAAAAGGAGAACCTTTAAATACGTTTGAAATACACATAAATGACACTACGCTGAAAACTATATTCTTCAAATGCTTTCTTCTCTTGAACATCATTAATATTGGAGAGAATTGTGCACTCTGCGTATAAATAACAGAGATATAAAAAAAATATGTAGTGATCAGAAACACTGGGACAGATTCATTCTTGAATGCTGTTTGAAATGCTGCTTTTAAGAATCAAGCAATCAGTGTGTAAGAATCAATTTGGGCCTACTTACAAAAGGTAATACGGAACTCAATGGAGCGTAATGGCATATAATGAATGAACAAGGCCATTAGGACTGGAATACAGTACAGTTTTTTTACCTTGCTCTGATTACCAAAGCACCTTGTACTAACATAGTTTGAGAGGTAAGGTGTGCAATTCAGTACCATTTCAGTTATCATTATCATTAATTATCATTACACAAACAGCTGAGAAATAATTGACATGTCCAACTACAATTTACTGTAATTTTACTTTAGTGAAAGACATTGACTCCGTGGCATTGTAGCTTGTTCAGTGCCAGCATTTCTCACAGTGACATCCAAATAGTTAACGTGAGTGATGTTGTTTTTGTTTTATTTAAGAAACGTTTATGTAAAAATACTTTTCTTCGAGTATGTCTTGTTCCATGTTTGAAGAGCTTTCCTCAGGACATTTCTAAATGAATAGAAAACTTAAATGTCGACTGTACCTCTTCACCTGGACCTCCTCTTTTTAAAAAAAATCTGTCACATATACCTGTAAGAACCACATCAGCCTGAATAGATGTGACCGTTTGTTCTCTTTTTCAGCAAAGACATCAAAAGGTCTCCCATTTTGATTCAGGTGATAGCCTGTGATTGCAAAAGGCTAACTTGCTTAGCAAATGCCCTTCCAGGTTGACATTCATACAGCTAGATGTTTACTGGTTTAAGTAAGTTAGTACTAGTACTCAATATGGTTTAAGTACCATTGAGATAACTAGCATCCTACCAGACTCATTTCCATAAATGCTACACCAGACTGCCACAGACTTTTTTTTGTTTAACTTTGGGAGGCTGGTACCCACAAATCCCAGTGACGCCCCCCCCCTCCTCGCCAGAGATACAGAGGTGTTTCAAAAGTCACAACCACAGCCAGGACATTAAACACACATCCCCCTGGTCCATGACACCTCACTGGAAACCACTGCTGTGAATTCTGTGAAACCTTCACACCGCATGCTGGGGAAACACTCATTCTTCTCTCAGTAGAATTTAGACATGATGTTATTTTCTCTGAGTGTTATGGTTCCTGCAGAGTGGAGCTGTTTTAGGAGGGGGACCAGGTTTCTGGTGGATGCATTAGCTGGAAAACTGAGCTCTGTAGAAATGATTTGAAGGGGAGATAAAGACTCTCTCTTCCCTGTGAAAAACTCCAGTCAGACCAACGGAAAGGATAAGCATTTGAGAATCAAAATCTGGCTGACTCAGTCACTTGGGGGGGGGGGGGGGGGGGAGAATACAATTATATTGTTAAATGGTGATGTTATTGAAATATGATATTGGGAAAATATGTGCATGTTCAAGAACGAAAAATGACTAATATAAGGCGCATCTACAACATATTCTCTGAACCCGGTCGCAACGTAGAAAAAAAAAGCTGTAATGAAAACAAACGCCCAGGCAAGGCCCTGTCTCTCTCAAGGTCGATACTTAGAATGTATGAGTTTTTTTTTTTTTTTTTGGTGTTTTACTCTATAAATCTGATACATTGCCAGCCTCGGATTTCTCTGCCAATCGATGCGCGTAATACCCGGCAGGATGAAGTTCTTCTCTGCGAAGGCGGAGATGGAAACGGGGCGGGGCCGAGGAGCCAGCCCCGCCCCTCCCTCCACAGCAGCGGGCAAACAGCGGCCGTGTGGGTTCAGAGCTGAGGATTTCAATCAGAAGGATGCAGGTTTGATTTCACTTTTTTCACCATTAGAAAACTTGCATGATAATGGTCATCAACAATAAAATTCCAGTGATGGCTATCTAAACGATTGCAGCTACGCTGTACTGTGGAAAACACAGTGCTCAGAAATTGTAAAAATATGCTAGTTAAATATTTTAAATTTTTTAAATACATATAAAATACAAATGATACTATACTGAAAACAATATATTCTTTAAATGATTTCTTACCTTGAACCTTATTAATATTGGAAAGATTTTTTGAAATACAGTGCACTATAAGAAATACTGACATCAGAATCCCCATGTAGTGATCAAAAACATTGGTACAGAATCATTCTTGAATGCTATTTGAAAACTCGACTTGTAAGCGTAGAATAACCAGAAGGTTGCTAGTTTAATTCCTGAGATAGGCCCCTGCTGTCATACCAACTGAATGAAGGGCTGAACAAAATCGCTACAGTAAATATCTATCTCTATAAAAGGATGCGCAGGTTGTGTCTCTGTCCAGAACCCTCACAACTCGACCAGTTCCAAACCAGGGAATCTGCCGAGCCACCAGGGGTCAGTGTTGTTGCTAGTGGGTCTCTTGTGTTTTGCTGTATAAGCCTACGCCTGGTCATAACCTCGCAGCTCTCTTCATAACACAGTGTTAGTGTTGTCATGCACATATCTCATACACGTACACAATCAGCGGTCGAACAAGAAGGTGCCAGACCAGAGAGGTACAATCCATTTATAAAATATAAGCGTACGAACCACCCCATAAATGTGTGTTTGCTTCTCATATGAAACACAGGGTCAGCAGAATGTCTTGTGCATATGACCTGGATCCGCATAGGTATTTCCGTGCTTCTGCCAGTACCATAAACAATACGTGTTGATGAAATTAATTCATTATTATTAAATGCGTTTGGTGGTGAATGAAGCAGCAAAGTCCAATCACCCCCTCTCAGCAGCAAGCACAGAAAGCTCTCACCGAACATTTAATTGCTACTGACAACTGTATGGCGGGTTTTGTAATTGGAGCTCTTCCCCATATAATATCTCCCCTCTCTTGTAGCCCAGCGTCGGCTTGCTCTAATTGTAATCTTTGTATCAGAAAAGGCGCGGTGGGGTGCCGCTGCTTCTCCTGATGGTATCTCCACTGGCTTCATTTAAATTCAAATTTGGTCTGGAAACTTAATTAGCTGTATTAATAAACAATCGACTGAGAGTTTCAGCGTCTGGAGATGTCCTCTTTTGTACGTGTGATATTGGGTTAATTTAGGCTACATGGAAGTGGTCTTCATGTGCCAGTGCAGGCCTCGTAATGCCCCTTATCTGATGCCTGTCCCTTTTTACAGGACTGCTCACACAGGAAATTGAGACCTGGACTTTTTTCTTTTGCCCCTGTTTTTCTGTTAAACAAAACTCCACTTTAACTAATACTTTAGAGATGGGGTGATACCCATAAGAGAATGGGACAATGGGAAAATTTCACTGTAGAGGCAAATAATGAATTAAAAGTTTGAAGATCGATTTGTGTACACCTTAATCCATGAACCTAAATCCTATCACATCTGTTCACTGCCAGTCCCTGTTTAATACTAGAAAGCTTTTTACTTTTTAAATAGTGTGGGGAAAAAAGGTGCTCATTGGCGTTCCTAAGGATGAACGAAAATACAAAAAATGAAGATGAAAGTGGCATGTCTCTGGATTTCAGCATCTGGTAGCCAAGCTGTATCATCAGACAGCTTTGTGTGATTGCATTAAGAAGCCTTAAGTAAATCTGCCACCTTGAAAAGCGACCTGGCCTTTTCACATGACTTTAAAAATTCCGGTGTAGAAAAGGCCACTGCTTTTTAAATTTTAAATACATTAAGCACAGATTAACTGTATAGAGCTGTAGAGTACAGATGCTGTATGTGTGAACTTGGAGAGGGGTCAGGAGAGGGGTCTGGAGAGGGCCTATCCACAGCCCCTCCGGTGCATATTGCTGTCAGATTGTTGCATGTGGATATAAAGAGCCTGGGGGCTTGGCCCAGATGGCAGTGCAATCACAGATAATCAGTCCAGCGTGGCGTTCGCGTGACTTCACACACCAGCCTGCACCAAGCGCTCCCGTATCTCTGGGGAGGGCATTGAGTGCCAGCTCTCCCTCTCTGTGTACCCCCCCCCCCCCGCCCCCCTGCCCCACTCCCCTTCTCCCTCTTTTTCTGTCTCTCCCTCCTTCCCACCCTTTTTTCTAACTCTTTATCTCTTTCTCACCCTCTCAGTTCCCCCTCTCTGTCTCTCCTCCACTCTTCCCTCTGTCTTTCTCTATTTTTCTGCTCCTCTCTTTCTTTGTCAGTGTTTTTCCATACTCCTCTCCTCCTGCTTTTCCTGTGTGTCACCCCGTCACACAAATATACCCCAAACTACAGGACCTCTCTGTACATACCAGCATCACAAACCCACAAGAGAAACGGTAAAAATATGGTAGAGGCTCAGGAGTTCACACTTCTCAGGAGTACCTACTGCACAGCATCATGTCTTGCTACCTATCCATTTTTCTACCAGACTTTCTGCTGCTCATTAATCTGCACCTAAAACACACAGAAGACTTTAAGTGTTTAACTCCCAGAATTCATTGCAAACCAACAAAAGGGGGTGATGCTTGTGGCAGAGTTCAAAATGGAAAAAAATGGCATATAACTTTAAGGTAGGTAGCACGTAACCATTTTTATCCAATATCACATTTGTGAGCAGTTATTATCATGCTGACATAGATCAATTCAACACACTGTCACATAACCGAACATGCCAGTTGCACTTATTATGAAAGCAAAATATCAAATTATGACAGAAAAAAGTGTTCAGAATTGATGTACACTGTATACTTGCATAAATGTGTACTAAAAGATTCAGAATGGAGTAACTACTATGCAGCACAAAGTATGTAGTAGTAGATAGGATGCTAGTGTGCAATTCACAACACGCAGAGGCACACTGGCTCTGGGAGCCTCTGGACCCACTGGTTAGCAGCAACATCAATGGCCGTACAGCACAGGGTGCTTTTGTTCAAATCCCATTGTTGAAGCAGGACATTCTCCTGTTACGTTCTTATTGAATCATGT
Organism: Megalops cyprinoides; assembly: GCF_013368585.1. Lineage (NCBI taxonomy): Eukaryota > Metazoa > Chordata > Actinopteri > Elopiformes > Megalopidae > Megalops > Megalops cyprinoides. The sequence goes on from NC_050586.1 coordinate 3,989,440, forward strand.
TTTTTAATGCAGTTTTCGATGTAGATGCAGTGTTCCACATCAGATTACAATTGATAAAGCAATTTCAGTATTACTTGCTCTGTGCCTAGTAATGTATTTATTATCTTATTTATTTACAATGAGGTCCGGCTGGCATCGGCATAACATTTACCCACTGCTATAATAAAGACACTACTACTGAAAGAGTTTTTTGTATACTAATAAACTACAATAATCTGCTGCTGCGGCTGCTAACACTTCTGGAACTACTACTATTACGACTGCTAATGATGCTAGTGAGACGGTAAAGAGGCAAACAGGGTCATGCACACATCCGGGCCACTGAAGGGTGTTTGCACAACTGAAGAAGTGGACGCCGCAGGAGCAGAGATACCGGACGGGCACAAGCAGGACGGGAGAGAAAGTTTCTGTGGAATCTGGTCAAAGTATGCGGATGTCACGGCCATATTGCGCCATATTGTGGTCGGTACAGCGACTCGGCGCAGGGGTCGCGCAGGTTACCCTAACACTGCAGTCAAAGCGGAGCGCTCACTCTCCTCCCTTTCTCTCGCATATGTTTGTCCCACTGCGTTCCCGGGCATGCACTGTACGCCACTGTGCCATCTGTCTTCCACCGTTTCGCAGCCCTCAGCCCCTCCGCCCGCCTTGCTGCGGAGACAGGGGTCTTTTGAAATGTTTTCGGTGCCACTTGCTTGAGCCAGCATGGCGGCCAAATCTGTGTGACCCGCTGAGGTCACATTAACAGAGTAGCACTGACCGTGGCAGTCACACTGGATAAGCTTTTCTGCTATTTCCACTTAGTGGGTAGAAGTTATGGCTGTTTACATCTGCTGCTACAATTAAAGCGTCCATTTCTGGCCCATGAGGATACTGTAAATGTGTACTTTTTAAAAAAAACTATCCCACAAAATCCCACACTCATATGTTTAAGTGCTTGTTCATGATTTATTGAGACTTAAGGTGTTTAGATTTTTATTTCACTCAGGGGACCAATGATCAGTTTTAGGTAATCAAATATGTATATCTCTGTGCCTTTGTCTGAAGCATTCTGATACATTTCAACACATTTAGATAGTACAGTCATTTTGGCAAAATTAAAAAGAAGGATAATTACTCTTTTCTTCTTAAAAAGCAACAGTAAGATATCGACATCTTCAATGACAATGAAAAATAAATACAACTGCTTTGTTACTTGTATGAAATCAATGAGATAGGTAGATTTATAGATAGATTTTTTTTAGTTTTGTTAAATTAGTCCAGTTTGGTATGTTCCATTTCTGGATTTCGTACAATACTACATGTCTAATAATAATAATAATAATAATAATAATAATAATATAGTTAACACATAGTTGAAATAATATGGCTGAAATATTGTTTAGGGAGACAGCAGGAGATGTGTTGTATAGAGCTCCGTGTGCGCCTATGCGCATGAGCGTGGAGTGCCGTTATTCCCCGGCAGATGGCAAGCGCATCATTCGCGAGGAGCGTCTCCTCCGCGCCACCGAGACAAAGAACCCTGAGACATGCGGACCCCGGTCAGGTGCGGCGTTAAAAAACCCAAAGACCAAAAAACACATCCAGAATAAATCACATCACTTTAATTACGCTTATGTAGAAGGGCTTTGTGCGAGTTAAGAAAAAGAAAGAAAGAAAAAAACAGCCTTAAATTCACAAAATATATATTTCGTGGCGGCAGGAACAACAGCTCTTGCCTTGTGTAATACTACAGCCCAGTACACTGCGTGATTCCAAAATATTTATGATGACGTTATTTTTGGTTTCACTCAACGGGACAGTCGAATACGTTTTCTGAGAAATAATTAAAATCAGACAAGCTCCTGCCGATCTGTTTCAACTGGATATTTTCATTACACCAAACTAGGCCTACTTACCTTTTTTCGTTTTTTTTTTTTTTTAAATCGAAGTTTAAATATATTTTTTTGTTTAATTAGGGTTCTAAATATGAGAATGATCCTCACAAGGCCAATACACAAGTCAGTGACTCAAACAGTAACCTAATACTACAACTATTATTATTATTAATAATAATAACACTAATCATAGGTTACCATTGCACTATCCCTTATTTCTTCTTTTAATATATATTATTCCTCAGAGGAAGTAAGAGTATTAATGCCTCTGCTGTGTCCCTTCTATAATTCCATATTTTAAGTGACCTACAGTCATACATGTTCCCATATATTAGGTCTGCATTAAACAGATTTCATTAGATGACCAAACTATTTGAATAATACATTGCTCTAAGGTATACAGTAATAGGCTGGTGGCAAAACGTCTAGCGACATACAGTGTGCATTAACCTAATAAAAACATGAGCATATATTTCAAAATTTATGTTCAGTCTTCAGACTTATCAGTTATTGTAATTTACCAAGTAGGAAAGGGGCGGAAGCCCTTCAAATATTTTGCTATTAATAAACATACTGTCTGTAGCCTAATCGATTTTCCTCACAAAATATGCCGTCGTAAATGGAGCAAATGACGTATTGAACGTAGTGTAACACAGCGCTCTCGTCTGCGCATACAGATGGTTTAATTTTCCTATGCAAGAGACATTATGACAGTATGATAGCATTGTAGTTCATTTAAACTGGATAACTGGGCCATTGTCCTCTTGGTTAAGTACGCTGAATTTACACGAGATGTGAAACGTGAGAAGGCAGTATTGCTCCAGTCCTTTTCGGAGCATGTTCAGACAGCGATGTCCGCGGCTCTACACCGAAAGCAGTAGCGCGTACCTTCAGTGGAAGTGTATAGTGTGTGATACCAGCACGGCAGTGTATTGCTCAATTCAATGTAGCCATAGTCCATGCAAAATGTGATAACGACTATTTAAAATCCTAGTAATACTTTGTGTGTGTGTGTGTGTGTGTGTGTGTGTGTGTGTGTGTGTGTGTATACATGTCTACTTGATAAATTCAAAAGTGGAATAGTTTCAAAGGTAGGCTGCTTGGTATTTGTGATTTTCTTTCATTTCATTACTGTTTCCGCAAAGCAGGGTCAAGATGGTTAAACTGGGAACAGGAGCTTTGCAACTGATACTCGCCTTTACAATGATGTGTTATCCAGAGCGAGGGAACTCACCGTGTTATCCATTTATACGGCAGGATAATTCTTACCTTTACCTTTACTTTCAGCTAGGGTTCCACGAATGCTGCTTCTGTTACACAAAAAGCGACGTCTTATTTCTAGGAATTTCCAACAAAAGCCCTTCCAAAAAAATCTCGAAATATATCAGTTCAATTAATTAACGACTGGCAAAGACAAAGAGCAACTCAGCAGGCAGCGTCCATGACATTAAGACCCGAATTTGCTCTAAAACCAAATTGATGTAAACCGCGGTAATGCTTTTAGGTGGGCAACAAGTGAATCCATCAATCGGCGCCACCTAATCTAATAGCAATAAATGAAAGGTGTGCGTCACCATTAATTTAAGCAGTTCACCATTAGCGTTGCACTCTACGCAAACCGCCACGGCTAAAGCTGTTTACAAATTAATGCACATTACCGTTATTAAGCAGTACATTCAAATTACTGAGGCAGACACAAATAAATAAATATATACCTTTATATCCGTCAAAGCCGCTCATAATTCTCTTAACCTATTTTAATTCAGGCGTTCAATCGATCAAAAGTGCGAGAAAGTCGCTGATTAAGCAATGATAAAGCCTCCAAAAAAATCCATACCGCTAGTCAAGGGCTTTCAGAGTGAGCTTTCTGTAAAATAATAATAAGAACAAACATAAACGTAACATCCCAGCGTGGAACATTTAAACACTTCCCATTGCAGGAAAGTTAGACAGCGTCTTTAATAATGATTATTTTTTTCCTGTATGGCTGTCTGCTAGACTTCCAGAGCCCGACCTGTCTGCGAACCTCTCCCGAGTGTGATTTAGACAAGGTAGATCACTTATGAGTGGCAGCTGACTGCGAGGTCGGGAGCAGTGTCTTCATTGTGTCAATGAGTACACATCTGCTTGACACGATGCAGACACCGTTGCTGCCGTGTCACCGCGGAAACCGCTGGTGGCTGCTCCCCGTACAGCCATGCACTGCAGACTAGTTAGGGATAGCAGAATCTGTAACACAATAATGCAAGCTATCGAGAGAAAAAACCGTAGAGACAATACAAAGACGCGGCTTGTCAGGTAAATTAAAGAAGAAGGTAAAATGAACAAAACGTCAAATAGCACATATTAAAACTTAAATGAAATCGCCCTGAGCCGTGTGGTAGACGTGCAGATTAAAACCGAGGAAACAAAATCCTCCTGCCAGAGGTGATAAGAGACGCTAATAATGAAACACGGCTCTCTCGCCATAACCATCACCACGCGCGCGCTGCGGCCCGCGCCACGCGCCGGGGTCCGCGCGCGTCAGCGAACGGTGCACGAGGAAACGTCTCGAGCCGATTCCCGGGTGCAGCCTGTGTTGGCAGTGCCGTTGGATCCCGTTTTCCACCGTTCGCAAACGAGATTATTCGAACCAGCGAAGTGGGCTCGCATTTGGAAACGATTCTTAAGATCACAGCTGTGAGCTACAGCAGTTCAGAGTACACTCACATTGTTACCAGTTAGCTACCCGTGAAAACTTTACAATATTATGTATAAACTTTGTTTGTCAGATATTCGAATAGAGAGAATATCCGCATGGTGTTGTCTGTTACTCTTGCGTAAACATTTCATATCAACAGTTCTCAGAATGCTGATCAACAGTTCTCATGCCTGCTTCTTGGAAACCTCAACAAGAAATACACTCTCACACACACGAGGATCATTGCTTTCTGTGTGAAAAGGGGATAAAGAAAGGTTATGTATTTTAGCCTGCTTGTGCGTGCGTGTGCCTGCAGTTACTTGAATGAAAATGGAAGAGTGAAAATATGTGCATGGAGTTGTGGGTTGGTTAAAGGGGTCACACTCCAGCATCTTTTTCACAGTGAATTTCATCACTCTGGCTCCAGAGTCTCTAAGACAAAAATACCACTGCTGTACGTGCTGGTCTGACATGAGCTTTAGAATGTATGTAGAATCTTTTACACTGTTTTCATATATGACACTGGCATTTTACCCATTACTTATACATATTTTCAACTTTGCAAAGTTGAAATCATCATAATGTTTTTAAAATATATATCACAATATTTTCACTGTGTAGATCCTTCATTAGAAATGGCAGAGCTGGCTGGCTTATTATACAAAGGGAAAAAATAAATATTGTGTGACCGGTGTTGCACTGGTTTGCAAGTAGTTTATAACTACATATTTCTGTATGGCCTTCCAGAGTACATCTTCACACAAGGTCCGTACACCTTCTTTTTAACAATCAGAGCCTTTCTGTTTTGGTGTATGATGCAAAGGCCTGCTGCAAAGACTATTTCTGTGATTTTCTGACATTGTTTGGAGCATGAAAGGTACATGTATATGGTGTATATGCAGCAGTTCTGTACATTACAATGATACAGTTTTGGAAGTTGCACCTAAAGCCAGTCCAAAAATAGCCCACCCATTCTCCACAGTTTACGGGACAGTCCTTAGCGCGAATTTTTCAAATGCAAAATAATGTTCGCCCAAACCCCTTAAAATACACATATAAGACTTGACATATATAAGAGGTAGAAAAATAATGGATCTCTCAAACGCCGGTGTTGTTTACAGTATGTAAGCGCTAAACAGTGCAGGTGTCAATTGCCTCTGTTCGTCTGCGGCTAGGTTCGTTAAATTAGACTTATTTCATTAGGTAACGACAGTTCCATAATCAAAGCTAATCGCCCATGGGTGGGTGCGTGGGCGGCGACACTCGGTTACACAACGGAAATCGACATGTAACAAGAGTGAGGAGTGCTATGCCATCAGGTGTTAATGGCAACAATCAGCAACCAATTACACCCCCCCCCACCCCCGTCCACTTCTGCACCTTGACATATGCAGTTAAAATAATGTCTGATTTCTCCCTATGTATTATTAAAGCATTCACACTAACAGCAGAGGTAGTGACCTGAACAGGAAAAAAAACCCATAGGTAGAGTTGGTGTTACTGCAGCCTTCAAGTGTGAGGTCTGACATTCAGCTACACAGTTCAAACCAGCTTTCTTTTTGGTACTATAGTATATGGTATGAGGCCATGGGGTGGTGGTGAGGGGGGAGGGAATGAGTTTGTCCACAGCGCAGGTGAGATTCGTATGGCTTTAAACACCCAGTCCTCCGAGTGTGACCACAGAGTTCCCAAGCCACCAGCAGCAGATCTGGGGACCTGATGTCACCTCTCTGCACTTCAGTGATTTCATAAAATATATATGAAATGACGAAAGATGATTTTTTAAAAGCTCTTTTTTTTACGCACAGCTGTATTTTTTTTTTCTTAAAAATAAATTTAAGCATCTATAAATTTCCTGAAGTAGCTGTGCAGTCAAGTTTTAATCATTTTATCCTACGTATATCAAACACACTCTAACTCAGTGCTGCAGACTTAGCCAAAAAAAGACCAAAGCTGAAATATGCGGCAGGGGCTGCATCTGATCTCAGACCTGCGTTGGCCAGTGTTCTTCGTCTCTCGGGGTGGCGAGGACAGCGCGGTGACGCGGTGTCGCAGGCTTGGACAGAGGCGACAGAAAAGCGAAAATGATCTGGAGACGACATGTGACGCGCACGCCCGCTGTGTCGATTCCTGTCAGAGCTGCCTTCAGCGGTCGGTCCCTTGAGCCCCGAACCCAGGAACCGGCTGAGAGCCCCCTGCTGGCAGAGGCGTGCCTTTCACCTCCAGCGGTGAGGAGAGCGCTCAATTTGGACGTCCTCGTGCGACCCTTTGAGTTCGGGGGGGGGGGGGGGGGGGGGGGGGGCGTCGCTGAGCAACAGGTGGAGTGGTCGGAGGTCTCCATATCAGTGCCCCCTGCTCCGAGATGGCAACGTTGGCTCCGAGGACCAGGCGGGGCTGTCTGGCGATGTGCCCGATCTGGAAGTGAGCTGTCCCAACACTGACATTCAGAGATCCCGAGATGTCACATCACGTCTTCATCTCGGGGTAGGGGGAGTTCGATTCCCATTCCAGAAGGAAGAGCGCTTTTTTTTTACTGTTTTGTAGCAGAGATGTCCAAGAAGATCCCCATGCCTGCAGATAAGCGTCCCCCTTGGAAATATTGAGACATGACATCACAGTGTGGGCTTCATGTCAAGATAACATGGCATTACCACAATATTTTAATGCTTGATAGGGATCAGATGTAAGGACTCCTGTGTGGTGCAGTTCCATTACAGTTTGCGGGCTGTGAAAGAGAGCAAAGCAATCGGCCTCTGTGAGCAATTCAGGAGATATTTCCTCACAGCACCTGGGTGAAAATCCAGGATTGGAATCACCAAACACGTCACTACAATGTCAACAAACAAAACTGTCTAGTCTTTAAAGTGTGATTCTGGGAATGTGACGAATGGGGGGGGTGGGGGTTTCAGGCATTCCTGACGATACAAGCTCCTCTCTCCCTGGACCGCCTCTTTCCTCTCTCTGTTGCAGACACTGTGTGAGTCATTTAAAATTTACGACAGTGCCGCTCAGGTGCAGGGTTCAGTGAGAAGCCAGGCACTGAAGTGGGGGTGGGGGGGTGTGTGTGTGGAGGGGGGGGGTCTGTTCGGCCCCAGGGCGGCCCTGGGACGGCAGTCTGGTGTTCGGGTTACAGGATTCACAAGAGCTGACGGAGGATGAGGGGAGCAGATGGGGCTACTCTTAGCTGAGGGGGAAGAAGGCAGATTTCTTTCCTACGGAGTGAGGCGGTGCGTGTTAGTGGACAGCAGCCGGGGGTTTTTTTTGGGGGGGGGGGGGGGGCAGTGAGAGCTGAGGCATGGAGGAGGCGGAGACATGATCAGCAAAGTGTCCACCCGCTGTGAAATGGTCAGGCATGATGACAGTGTTGAATCTGACCTCCTGACCTCCTGCTTCCAATAATCTCCGCCATCCCCTCCTGCAGCACGCGTTCAATATCCTGTAAGCAGAGATACGGAGATAGCGCACGTCCATTAAAGTTTCACCTTTCAGGTGGATCCCACCACAGCCTCCCCTTGACCTTGAGCGCTGACCTACTCAGAGAGCCCTTCCCTTTGGCTGAAAGACGCGTTCGTCATTTTGTTAGGTCCCAGACGGGCCCCGACGACCAGAGAGAATATGCCTCGGAAAGGAGGAGTTCCTTCCCTGGAAAGTTTGTAATAAATCTGTCAGAGGGAATCAGAGAAACCAACAAACAGCAGAGCTGCTGAAAGCCAGACCCAGAGTTTCAGCTCGCTGTCCTTTACCTAGGTTCTTAATGTCCTACTTTTAATCTCTCTTTCTCTCTCTCTCTGTCTCTCTCTCTCTCTCTCTCTCTCTCTCTCCCTCCCTCTCTCTCTGCTCTGGCCTGCAGGAGTTTTATGCACACACAAACACACACATAAACACACACACACACACACACACATGCGCGCACTCGTGCTCGGCAGCGCTCTGGCGCGCAGTGAACCCTAGCGTTGAAAGGTCAGGAGCTGGACTCCCTGCTCTGTCAGTCTCCCAGACCCCCCAGGCCAACCACGGGAGGCAGGAGGAGGGCGGGGACACCCGGGTCTTCAGCTATACACCCGGACTCAGCGCTCACCTGTCACCTTCACCTGTCTCCTCATTCCACACACCCCCACCCCCACCCCCACCCCACACACGCCCTCTCGTAGGACAGGCTGTGGAGTGACTCTTTTCCAAAGCCATCGCCATCCCACCTCTGTTCTGCCACACTAGAGAGGTCAAACACTGCTCTGCCTGAGCGCATGGTCTGCCACAGCCCTGTTGCAATGGATATAATAACATTGGTCCTCGCAATTTAAGCGCACTGCTATGAGGTTGACCCTGTCTGAGTCTGGATAACACTGAGGAAAACCAGCCAAATGGTTGATCGGGAAACAGTAACCGCACAGATCGGCTTAGAGACCGCAGCTCGTGACGCGCCGACTGCCGTTTGGGTTGCGGTCTGCCTGGAATTAATGCGCCACACACTCCCTTCCAGGATCCTTCCTCTCCACCTTCCTGCTGACGACGGTCGTCCGTTTGTCTGGCGGTGAGCAGCTCCGCAAGTAGCGTGTGCACCAGCGCGTACAGACCCTCGCGCCCGAGCGAGCGGCGCGCGCGAGAAGTGGCCTCTCGAACCGACGAGGGAAATGGCACCATTTTGTCAGAGCGGTTTAGCGCTCTTTACCGCGGAGGCTGACTTGGCTTTATAACACTCCAGTAGACACGGGCCAAGGGATCACTTTCCGAGGGGATAATCTGGGTGACACCGCTGTTCCAGGGGATTAGTGCGTGCAGAGCCGCGGGGATGAACTCTGAGAGCTGGCCACTGCTCCCAGTCCAGCAGCGAGGCCGGCCGCTCTCTGCTGCGCTTCCTCCAGCAGAGTCAAATGCCCACTGTCTGAGGAAACACACACACACACACACACACACACACACACACACACACACACACACACACACACACACACACACAGGCCTATACAGTCCCCTCCCTACACACACACACAAACACACACACACACTCCCCCATACGCCTGCATTTCATGCTGTGCAGTTGCCCCCGGAATGGATTGTCTGTGGCAGAAAGTGCCAAACATTGAATTAGATTAGTTTCAGAGATTATATATTATATATAAAACTACACATAATGTGCTTTGTCAACTGTAGCAGGGGCATGCCTCACCCACTTATGTACACACGTACATACATCATACGTTCATACAGCTATACATAGACATGTATATGCATACCCACGCAAGCATGCATGTAAGCGTGCACATACACACATAAGCACATTTAGCTGTGGTTATTTACAGTACACATGCATGGTGTTTGAGATAACATTAACTCAGGCTGTCAATGTTTTAAACTTAGTCTTAAACAGACTTATGACATTCTCATTCAGACCATTGCTATCTACCCAAGCACACAATTATGCACATTTAACATGGTCCATTTGAGGCTTGTCTGTTGACATGTTTTCTGATTTGCGGTTGCATTGTGGATGTTCACAGGGCATGAGTGAAGCTGTAACATGTCAAGCAAGTGCAGCAACACAGACAGTACCTGAACTACCAGAATATCGGAGTATGGAGGCGTAAAGACCACAGAGCTGAATATCTGCTCAGTGAATAGAATATCTGTGCTCCTATCTTCCATCCTGTGACAGTAAGTAACATGACCATGGCCTTCATACAGGGCCTGACTCTGAACTGTGTCTGTAACCCTGGTCCTACCAATCACCCATGTAGATGACAATATCCTATATTAACTGGTGTTTTATTATTATTATTATTATTATTATTATATTATTATGCCCCCTCCTCTGTCCTCCTCTCCCTCCTCAGCATTGCTGTCAGACAACATTAAGGAGCTCATGGACAGAGACTGGGAGAGTGACAGAGGTTCTTCACTCCCAAATGCAATATCCCCCCCAACGTAGCACAGTGAGGCCTAAACTGATAAACTACAGATTAAATGACTGCCACACTCCACTTCACCCCCAAACCCCCTTACCCCCCCCCTCGTACCCCCCCTCCCCCCGTTCCCACCTCCTGGTCCCCTCCCACCCTCTCCCGTGCCACCTTGTTAATTTCGCCCGTTTCTGCCGCTCGCTCCTTTCTTGGCCTGTCAACTCCGCCTAATCTCGGGAGGCACTAAAACACTCCACCCTGACACCCACAGATCAAGAGTGATGAACGTCTCCCCGCCGCCCGGGTCCGCCGAACGCGCTCGCATCATTTATGCACAAACCAGCAGCGCAGCTTTCGCGCAGGAGTTATGCCCGCTGACAGGAGGTACGCCAGGCACACACCGCGAGGCTGAAGTCCCGACGAGGTGCGGTCTGCTGCCACCGAGCCGTGGGTCGCAGAGGAACCGAGCCGACCGGTGCGGCAGGCTCCCCGGAGCAAAGAGAGACCGCCTGCTCGACCACCAAAGCCAATCAATCAAATCGATCAACCAGACACCATTTGATAGGGCGCTCTTAACCAAAGAACTGTCACAGAGTGCTTCACAGATCACCTAGCGCATAAACAGTCTGTGAAGTCCTCAGAGAACATATTGCACATAATACAGCATCATACATAAATGATACTGTATGAACAGCATTGTAAAAACAGTGTAAACCACTTGCTATTGAGGGGACAAAATAAAACAAAAACAAAAAAACTTCAGACACTGATGTGGAAAAAGGTGAAAAATTTCCTCTGCAAAAAGAAGAAGCAGGCACAGAACACCCTGGTGACCAATGCCTCTGTGCTGGGGTTAATGTCAGTTGATGATTTGTAAATCAGTTGCTGAGGGGGAGAGCCAGGGGTTACTGAGAAATGCTTTATTCATATTATACATGTTTACTACATGCCGCAGACCCTGGATAAGTTTCTTTTGATAACTTGGCAAAGAAAACAACATCTAATAATATCAAGTGAGTCCTGTGTGTAAATGTCACTTAACTGGTCTAGATGTCTCCACATCTGGTGACAAAATCACTAAGTTGGTGGCTCCGCAGCAGCTTACTAAAGCCCCTGTATGATTCTCAGTATCATTTGATGCCCCTTAGGCTCCCTGGACACACACACACACACACACACACATACACACACACACACACACACAATGCACATCCTACTTTAACCCTTCCTCCCATCCTTATCAATGAGCATAAACAGTAATAATAACACACATATTCACATACATCAGTGTGCACTAGTGTGTAAACATATTCATCTTTAGAGTAGCAGTACCTCAGTGCTGACACTGAAATAAACTCCAAAACTTCAGCACCTCCCTGGTCTAAGGCTTTGGAGTTTCTGTATGTCCAAGAAGGTGTTCTAACCCCAAATGTATTCTGATGTTCACTCTTTCTTTGCCCAAACTATATTTCAGTGTCCACTGTCTTTACTGAAAAGATAATGCCATACATTTCCTGCCACCATAACCTGATGACAAAAAAATCCAATACGACCATAAAGAAAGGGAAAAATAGTCATTAAAAAACCTCTAAACTGAATCCAGTTGGTGTCTTATGTGGAGAGATTTGTAATGTATATTCTAATTCCTCTCCCTAAATTAGAGAAATAAGCATTTCCATGTAAATTTATTCAAGGCCAAGGAAACGCGTGTGGGGGGTGCTCTGAGATCTGCCAGATTATGCATAATTTTAGTGCCGCAGCCCTCATTTCTACATCAAGCTCCCGCCGTATTGCCTGGTCATTAAATGCTAAAATAATGGCAAGCTCACAGCTTCTCCATTCTAATTGCCCCTCCGTACAACGGCATTCTCCAGACAATAATGATGTAGCGGGCCCGTAGTGTTCCTCTGCCTGTTAATAAGATGGTTTTTCTAACCGAGGAGGACAATTCCTTTGGAATTCAATTCCCTGTATATGCAAAGAGGAGTGACTCTTCTCACTCTCCCTCTTTCTTCTTTGTTCACATGTTTGTTGTTTGATGCCTCCGAGCCGGAAAATAACCGAGGAAGAGAAACTCTTCAAATATCTCGAGGAGCCGGGGAGTTCTGCATGTCGCCGGCAATTTAAATATGTGGGCAAAATCAAAGGGAAAAACAACTCATTAATAAAAAGTTGTGTCTGCACATCTCCAGCACGCTCGGTAGTCTAGGAGGGAAAAAAATGAAAGCGTTTACTATTTTAATGAAATGCATCTCCTTTTTTTAATTGCGTGGCTTTAAGAAGAAGAGCACAGCGTGCATTTCAAAGAGAGATCAATACATGGAGTGATTTTCAACTGGGGTTAAGAGATTTTCTCTCTCTCAAATGCAATAAGATCCAAATGTGAGCTTAATAGACTACCCTCCAGAACTGTGCTTTTCATCCTGTAAACTTTTCCTCCAGCAGCTTCGGCTGCTTCGACATACCCGTTACATTTCTCTTCTCCCGTGCAGGCAGATGAACAATATGCTACACACAAAGCGCGCGCAGAGTAGTCACCGCGCAGCAGATCAGGAGCAAATGCTATGCGTAAGCGTCATCTTATACTATGGCGATTTTATGTAGGGACGCCAGAGCGTGTTTCTGGTACATTTAACGACGAGCAACATCTTTAACAAAATGGTTTCACTACACAACATGTGCATCGACACGGTGTTTTGAGTCTGAGGCCGCCTGGTTTAGTCTGAAACGGGCCCCGCGTTGATACAGTGGGCGTATCAGCGCTGGGAAAGCAGGCAGTTTACTGTATGGTAACTCACCGCCCGGGGGAGTCTCTACCGGCGGCTCTCAAGACTTTATCTCCTCAAAGGGTTTGCCAGCTTTAAGCACCTTTAACGTTCTCTCGGCTCTCGCTCAAACGTTTAACCACGCTCTATCTCGAGATTCCTAAAAGCCGAAATTAATAACGAGCACGCTGCCGCTCATTTATAATTGCTTCATTATACCGTTGTGTTCTCCTGACAATAATGGTGTTTGCGGTGTATTTCTAATTATGTGGCATTTTTTAGCTCGTTATCGAGGACTTCAGCTTTCCTAATTGCGAAGAAAATAATGACTTGCGGACCAGTCGAGGTGTCTCTCATGAATTGCATCACAGATCACGCACCAGCCCCTTTGAAACCAAATCCGGGAGGGGACGTTCTACCTTTTCTTTCAAATGAAAATAATTTCGTTGCGTGCTGTAGTTCAGGCTTGGCCTGCAAGTTTAAGAAACCCATAGGGTTCTTCTCTGGAGAAAAAAAAAATCTGTTTTAACGACTGATATCCTTGTAAAGGCATCTAATCACTTATGAGTGGACCAGTTATACTTAAGTCCAACTTAACACTTTCCTTACAATTATTTTTCTTATATTTAAGAAATTGACAAACTGGTGCAGAGCCATCAGTCTGAACACTATCTGACGCTTTAAGATATATAGCTATATACGCCTAGCCATTTTTCCTGGGAGTTAGTTATATATTTTAAATCATGCTCTTGTCACAATAAGTCTGGTTTGTGATGCATTGTCTAATTCGAATACAGTGTCGTGCCACTGGTGTCAAAACAAAAGCGGGAATCGCTATTTAACGTCCTCTCCATCTCATTCCAATTTAGTGTCTGTTGTGGTCTCTCTTGTTGCGTCCAACAACAGCCACTCAGAATTCTATTCCTGCGCGCAGCACAGCTGATTTCGAAGATCAACGCTACACTCCCAGCGAGGCACCTGAAACGCCCCTCATCGGCAGTCAGACTGCATCATCAACCAGCTCGCCGTGCTATTACAGCGCGTGCCCTCTGCTGAAACAGCAGGCTTATGAAACGTCAGAGAACAAATAAACAACAACAAATACGAAATAATAACCGCCGTGCAACCCGGCAGTGATAATATGGTAACGATGAAAACAAGTGAGTAGGTGAAAGACACGGTTGCGTCTGATGGTGATGATGATGATGATGATGATGATGCTGTCGCCAAAATATCTCTGCGCTGTACTGATGATAGCATCACTAATAACGCCTTTTAAAAAATGTGATTTAATTCAGCAATCGGAAGATTAAAAACCTGCACTTAATACCCAGTGGGCCCCGGTGTTCTTTTTTCATGCTACATTGCCAGATATGGATAATGACATTATAATAATTAAAGAATATTAAGAACAGAGCGAGCTGTGCTATTTGGAATTGCACATAATGGTGACCACCACTGTTATTTCTATTTGAAAAATCCATTCAAGTATGAAACAATAATAACCCCCCGGGAATGGCGGTGTCATTTTTATTCTTCTATAAAAAAAAATAATTCGCTCTCACTCGCTCTCTCCCCCCATCTCCCTCTTTAATTCTGCTGTTGTAGCATGTACCGCCGCCGCTGTCTAAAACCTCAGAGGCGGACTTAATTAGTTGCTAAGAGAAAGCTGCCGGTAGCGGGGAGCTAGAGGAGCGCCACAGATTTTAGTTTGCGCCGAACTTTGCTAATTACCAGGTAGTCTGTAATTTTCTCTTCTCCCAAGTGGCTCCTGACAAAGAGCTCCAAGAAAAGAGAGGAACAATGACGTGGAATAAATAGAAGCAACAATAAAGAAATAAATAGATTGATAGATGTTCTTCTGTTTAATTCGCATTGACGGGGAATGCGTGTAAACACGAGGCGAACCACACGCAGGACCAGCCGATAGGAAGTCACCGCTAAATCAAGGGTCCGCCCCCGGGGGTCGGTTGCGGGGGCGAGCGCCTTGCGGAGGAGGTAGCGGCTTGCGTCAGTGGTGTGATAAATCACGCAGGGACCGCCGCCCCCCTGAAACGGACCCCGGACCAGCAGGAGATCGGGCCTTCGAGCGCACGTCGGCCGCTTCAGCCTACCTATGGAGGTGTGCAGGTTTGCTTTTGTTCTCCACCTCGCGCCCCCTCTTCGAGACAAGTTAGAATTAACTGGGCGAGGTGCTTGCGTGCACGCGAACTGGTCACCGGACAGACCGCGAGACCACCTAGTGTTTATTTATTTTTAACCGTTTTGTTGCACTTTTAAAAGAACGACAGCATACAAAGTGTCTTCAAGGTCATATCACTTAAGTTCAGACTGAGGCATGGCGAGCAGCCTGTTGTGCTCGTTGGTTACCTGGTGAACGTGCGTCACATTAAGGTCCCGAGCAGCATCCTTCAGAGGAGGACGCAGCGCTGCCGCTGGCCTGACTAAGCGACGCCGATTCAGACGGATAGCGGCGCACGGGGCTGGGAAATAAGAGCGATGGCGCCTGGCGCTGACGCGCAGAGATGCGTCTCCTCCGCCGCCTAACGAGGCAGCGTAAACTCCGGAACGTTCTCTCACCGCGTCACCTCGACGTCCTCCGTGTAATTTTCAGACAGTGCTTGTCTGGAAAGACACATCTTAAGCACGCTTCAACTTCAATTTCTCACCCTTTGGTATTTGATAAAGATGCAACTGGCAAAATTAAAATGGCACAATGGCTGAATTAATTCCATCTCTGACACCCAAAACAGCATTTAATTTAAGGGGAAAAGACACATCTTTTAAACTCCTCGTACAAACTGGACAAGTGAATGGACGGATAGTAAGATGCATGGACGTGTAACGCCACTCTGTCCATTTGGTGCTTTGCTTTGATCTGTAAATGACCTTTAAGATAAATCACAGTCGGAAGTCTAAACATTCGTCATTTATCATATCTGATTCCAAATGGACCCCAACCATAACAGGGATGCGTCTCTGAAAGACATTTCTCCAAGGGGTCTGGAACTGAAACGTGAAAGATTCTTAGAAGAGGCAGCAATGTATCGCCTGCTCTTCATACCAAACATGTTAGCTTCTGGTGGGTATTTCGATCCTCGCCAACCAGCTTCATGCTGTTTTGAAAGGACTGTGTGTACCGCTTAAGATGACAGAATGTGTACTGAGGCTGACAAGGAGGAGACATAGCACAGGCCCACAGTTTCAGACAGGGAAGGCACAACACTGACTACCTCGAAGTAAACTTCATTTCAGGACGGGGATATGGCTAGACGCCCGTCCCTGTTTCTGCAGGCCAGGCCGTGCGAAGTGCCAGGAGTTTTTTTACGTTTGGGAGTGGAGCAAAAAAAACAGAATACTTCTGCCATACTTGGTATAATTGTCCCCGTGAGACCCGTGGAATTGGAACGTAAGTAGAATTCCAGGGCTCTCCCTCGTTCTCCTTCGGAGGTGGCGAGGAAGGGGCGGAGGCGCGGCGCCTTGCGCCTCCGTCTTCATCTGATTGCTGCCGTCTCCCGGCCCCGCTCTTCCGTGGCGCTTTTCAGCGGCGGAGTGGCGGAGTGTTAAGGTTTATTAACCCCCCTAAACAGGGACTACCTTAGGGAGGTCAGACATTGGTCGTTAAAAATCTATTGTGACTCGTCGGAAAAATGAATAAATGAGCACATTATTTTCCCCGCGCGCTGGAGCCCCAGTGCACTGTTTGTCTAATCAAGTGCGAGAGCCGGAGAAGTCAACCAGGGTTGACACGCACATTTTATTTAAGTTTTTGTCTGTCACAGGAGTTTAAATGTGTAATGAACAAAGGAGTGGTGATTTGAAATATAATCCCATTACACTGATGAAATTACAAAGACTGCAAGAGTTCACAAATCATGCTCATTGTTTTCCATCACGAACAATGCCCCTGTTGAGATTTTACTGTTAGGAGGAAGTGCGCAGTCACAATGAATAGTGACAGGACTGTAACCGGGTTTAAGACGCGTCTCCGCACACCTTCCCGAGCCGAACGGGTGGCGGTCTGTGCTTCCCTCTTGGCTGCTCTGTCCTTCCACAAAGTGCCTGAGAGGTTGAGATGGGGGAGGGATTTGGGGAGGGGGGGGGGGGGGCGCTTTCAGCTCCACGCAGATGATAGAGATAAGGGAGCTTCACCAACGCAGAGGGAAAGCACTAGAACGGCCAGTCAGGGGTGCTGAAACAGTCAGCTGTACTGTCCAAGCGTCCAAGCACTGGCATACAGCACGGAACAGCTGTCTCACTATACGTCACGAACATCACAAAAATACCAATGACAGAGATGCTCTCTGTGACCGGCATACTGACGTGCATTTAGTCTTGCTGGGGAGAGTTCCTAAGCATGGAGTTTACAGTATTTGTATCACAAAAAAACATTTTTTGTTTGAGCAATATGCTCAATTGTAAGCCTGGTTTTACATCATGAGAGAACAAAAATGTTATTATGTATAAGACTTTTTTCCCTTTGTTAATTCACATTGTACTGAAAAAAAAACACATCCTGGTTTCAGTGTTGTGGGAAAAAATTAAGAAGAGTGATGATGTTGGTTTCTCTTTTATGGATGCCTACAGTGTAATCATATAATTCAATCTTGAGGAAGTTAGTGGTATTATACATCCGAGTTTAAAAGCCACATAACTGTGTTGATGTCACTGTGATAAGGATTGTTTTTAGCAGATGCAGTTTTGGAGCTCGGGTAAAAAAGTAGTCGCAGAGAAACTGAAAGAGAAACTTTTCCGTTTTATTTTTTTTTCCTCTTCAGAGGCTGCTTTAATTGGAAGCCTCATTTGCCCTTTAAACAACATTACATGAAGCTAATAAGACTTAAAAAGTACATTTGCCTTCAAAACGCTTACCATTTTTTAACACTAATGAACTGGGGCACATGTTATGGAGTCTGCAGAACTGCGGGTGGGAGTACAGTATATTTAGCCCAATTCCCCCGCTGCTTGAAAGATCACAAAACAGATCTGAAGACAGAAACTTGTATGCAGATATTTGTGTTTAATTGGAGGCACTGAATGATGTAAACCAGTCTTTAATGTGCTCTCCTGCTGCCTGGCAACAAGCCACACCCCTGCCAGTGCCCGCCCCCATTTTAATCCAGTCAAATTGGCACAGGAAGTGGACAAATGCCCAGGTAGTGCCCCCCCCCCCCCCCACCACACACTCCCTCCCCTACCTGTTGATGAGGCCGATGCGTGAACAGAGGGGGTAGCTTGTGTTACAATGATACAGATTGTGGTGATGGCTGCGTGATTTGGGGCTTTGTGAAACACTGTGTTCTTTTACTCGGTACTGTATGGCTGTATTCATAAATTGTACATGTCTATGCACATATAAGTAATTATACACAAATGGCTTTGCATTATTCTGTTTTACAATGTCAATGTGCTAAGGTGCTAAGTCACATTTGGTGCGTAGCACTGATACCACATTGAGGTGGTATGAAGATGAAAAAAGAACAAAAAAACAGGGAACTCGAGTGTTTCTCGTTCCCCTAGAAGAGTCACGTCACGCGCTGTCCACGCTCATCTCCACGCCCGGCTCACCCGAACGCCGTTATTTGATGTGACAGAGGCGAGCTGGGGGAGCCTCTCTCCCGGCACCCCGCGGTGTGCAACGAGCCGCTCCGCGCCGCACCGCACCACGCTGCCACTCTGTGCTGAAGAGCCACATTAATTCTAATAAAGGGCCGCGATTGGCCGGGGCCCTGGGCGGCGCTGTATAAATACCCGCCGTAATGGGGGGGGGGCAGCAGGCGCAGGTGGTGTGGCAGTGCAGGTGCCACCTCTCACCCTCAGGCTCTAGGGCCACTCTGCCACCACTGCTGCCACTCTGGGGGGGTGGGGGGTGGGGGGAGCAGCGGTTGAGATTGCATTTTAATTACCAGGTACCCCTTGTCCTCTGAATGGGTCACATCCTGTGTGTGGGTGTGTGTGCGTACGTATGTGTGTGTGTGTGTGTGCGTGTGTGTGCATTTAATTCTCATTCTCTTCCCTCTTAGCCAGGTTGAGAAAAGTGTGACTTTTAAGCCCAGATCCGGTGCCGGTCAAGCTACGGTTACACACGAATTTCCTGGTGAATGCCATACTGCGAGAGAGGTGAGGCAGATATTTACTGGCTTTTTTCAGCCACTGAATCTCATGCATGTCCAGGGAGTTTCTGAGGCAGGAGCACACAGACACCCAAGCCCTGGGTCACGTGTGGACACCCCCCTCCCCCCGCACCCCCACCCCCCCCCCCCCTCTGTGGGCCCCATTCATTAAACATCACTTACAGTGACGTGAAGGTCCACACCTGGCTCGCCCCGCGCTGGGGTGGGCCGGTCTTCCTCGGCCGGCGCTAACTCAAAAAGCCCTGACGGTTTTAATCTTTCTTTCCTCAGAGTTTTGTTTCAGGTGAGAGCCGTGACCTTGGTGAGAGATGCTTTATGGATTTGACCTGCATGTTCCCTCCATGTTTGGAGTCCCTCTCTGTGAAATGGAAGGGGGGGTTGGGGTGGGGGTGGGGGCGGTGCGGGGAGGGGTGTGTGTGTGTGCGTGTGTGTGTGTGTGTGTGTGTGTGTGTGCGTGCGTCTGAAAGCGCAGGGCAGGTGAAGCTGCAGACCGCCATTATGTGACTCAGGGGAGTCTCAGCACAGATGTTGCTGCATTGTCTGGAGCTCCTAGCCCAACGGGGAGCAAACACTCATTAGCTATTGTCTTTCTCTTTCTGCTGATCTCTCTGATAAATGCCTCAAGTCACTCCAAGATCGCGTCTTAAAGAAGAAAAAAAAAAAAAACACGCTTCTCTCTGTTGCAAGAAAAAAAAAACCCAGCATTCTGGAGAGGCAGAATATGCATCATAAAGAGTCGTACCCCCCCCCCCCCCCCCCCCCCCCCACTCCCCACCCCCTGGCTCTCCCCACACACGCGGTGTTTGATATGTCCATATATTAGTCATGCTTTGGAGAATGGACAGGCGAGCTTTCTCCAGCGTGTGTCAATGAGGAGGAACTGACCCCAGTCCTTTTCGCCACGCCTTGCCATAAACATGTCGGCGAAACGGCGAACTCCGATCCCGCCTGAGGGTGTCACGCCGAGTGGCTGCTGCTCTGCAGTGATTTATCCCACGCTCCTGTTACACCTACGCACCACAGAGAGCGTCACCCTCTCCGTCAACGTGGACCACAACCATAGCAGAGACCCCTCTCCCGGTAATCACACACCACTGTGACGTAAGGTAACCTTGCACTCGTGGATGGTGAATAGCTGCTAAATGTGCGTTAGCATGATGTGGGTATGTTGCTCATAAAGATAGCAGCGTGGTGCCGTGTGCCTGCTAAAGTCAGAGGCCTGTACGCTGAGGGCTTACACTGTTTTCCATGTAATTAGCTGCTAAGCGCACATTAGCATGATGTGGGTATGTTGCTAGTAAAGATAGCAGCGTGGTGCCGTGTGCCTGCTAAAGTCAGAGGCCTGTTTCCCAGCTCCACGCTGGCTAGCCCGGTCCTGTGCCCCTGCTGCCCCTGCTCCTGCGATGTGTGTTTGTTGTTACCCTGTCATGAGGGCATCTTACTTTTCTCTAGATGAGCATGTGTGAAATAAATAAATGAATAAATGAATAAACGAATGAGTGAATGAATGAATGAATGAATGAATGAATGAATGAATGAATGCAAGAATGAATGATCATCTCTGTCGGATTCCAGCCGAATTTCACCCTGGTTACTGCAGTTGCTTCGCCTTTGAGCGTATTGATCACATAGTTGCACCACTGCACCGGTCCAAACAAAGAGGTGCCGAAATGCAGGCGTGAAGCGTTTGCTGTCTGGGACAGTGATTCTGAGGCTGATGCTGATGCCGGAGGGGGTGGAGGGGGTGGGGGTTGGTGGTGGTGGTGGTGGGGGGGGGGGGGGGGTTGTAAAGAGATTGCTAAGCTGTGCACCGGGGCCCAGCGTCCTTCAGCGCTAATGGACTTTGACGCGGTTATCACCAGAGAGAAGGCCCTCGGTGCAGGTCCACCAGGAAAGCCAGGCAGCCGGCGAAGGAGGAGGAGGAGGAGCAGGAGGGCTCAGCATTCAGGTTTGGCTTCGTGTGTGTTCAGTTATCTCCAGACCCTGCCCTCTCAGGCCCCAGTCCTTTTCAATTCCTCTCTGGGGGGGGGGGGGGGGGGGGGGGCAGGGGGGTGATTCTAAAGTTAACTGCAATGGCAAACCATTTATTTATTCCGTTGGATATTTACTGAACCAATTTAGTGGTGTGTTCTTTGGTACAACAGCATTGATCCCCACCCAGAACAGGCTGTTCATTTATTATGGAGAAACGTCTGAAGCAACGACGCTGAAGCAGCACCAGGTCTGTTCTGGGCCTGCTGTTGACCTCTTGGTGGGATCACTGCGGTTGTACTGAACCCCTTCAGTAAATATCCAGCTGTATGCAAGGAATAAAAGGTGAGCTACTGAACACAAGATACCCTGGATGAGGGAATCTGCGAGGAAAATTAATATTTTATTTCTCAAAAACCTCAAACAGGAGCTTGTTCAGCTTAAAAAAATGCACCCTGGCTTCGGAAACCAGAAATCGTCAAGTGAATTTCACGTCCCGGTCAGACATAAATACGAGGTGATAGTTTTAAGGGAAACTCTGAATCATTTTTCATCTTTCCTCTTCGGGTGCCTTTTACAGAATGGCTCCCTCTTAATGAGTCCAGCGAGACCGAGGTCACAGTCCTCTTATAGCAACAAAAAAAGCAAGTGGGAAAAAAATCACCAAAATCATGGCTTCATCTGAAGCGTTCAGCCTCCGTTGGTGAGAGAACAGACTTTGCCTTCCAGGAGCAGGTGTTAGACTCAAAAGGAGCAGAAGATTCGGGGAGATTTCAACAACCACGTGCTGCATATGCGTAAGGGGCAAAGGCATGAGAGGGAGAAAGAGAGAGAGAGAGTTAGGGAAAGAGAGAGAGAGAGAGAGGGAGAGAGAGAGAGAGAGAGAGAGAGAGAGAGAGAGGGAGAGTGAGAGTTAGGGAGAGAGAGAGAGAGAGAGAGAGAGAGAGAGGGAGAGAGGGGGAGCGAGATAGAGAGAGAGAGAGAGAGAGAGAGAGAGAGAGAGAGAGAGAGAGAGAGAGAGAGAGAGATAGAGAGAGAGTGGGAACGGATGGAGTGATGAAATCCTTCCCTCTTTCTCTCCCTCCCTCGCTCTCAGAAAAGGGCGCAGCATTATTTATCCTCCCTCCCCCCCCCCCCCGCTTCCCCAGCCAGGCCTGAACACATTGTGGAGCCCGAGGGCAGAGCTGTGGACAACCTGCGCTCCTTTCGGATGGTTGAGCAGGGAGCGGGCGAGACTGGCACCCCGAACCAAACAGGTGTATGATTGGAAGGCAGGAGCTGTGAAGGGTGAATTTCTTACACCAGGCGATGCTGCTTTTGGAAAGGAACAGCGGGGCTTGGAGTCGTCCCAGAAAGCGTTTACACACACACACACACACACACACGCACGTGCACGTGCACACACAAACACATACGCGCACGCACATACATACACACACACACACACATACACGTACACACACACACACACATGCATGAGTGCGTGCATGCACGCACGCACACGCACACACACACACGGGCCCACACACACAAACACACACGCACATACACACTCTCTCTCTGTCTCTCTCTCTCTCTCTCTCTCTCTCTCTGTCCTCCTTGTGGCAGGATGGCCGCGGTGCATCTCAAACAAAGCCGCTTATGGTTCTGTTCTCCTCCTTTGCCTTATGCCCTCACCCAGTCTGCTAACATTCACTAAAATCAGCTTTAAAAACAACACACCCACCAGCTTCCCTTCACTGCATACCACACTACAAACAGAGAAGGCCGCCGTGGGGAAAACATGCAGGTGAGAGATCTGGGTTTTAAACATGGGGCTAATCTTTAACACCTTTTCAGAAACAACAAAAAACACACAAAATCTTCAGTAAAAAAAGACAAACTACCTATCTGCAAGCTCCACTAACCAATAATATAAACACAACCACTAACAATCTCACTCTAGAAATGGGCTGGCTATTTGATGACAGATTTTCGATACATTACCTGCAACGTTTGGGGATTGGGAGGGGGGTCCAGTTTTTTCTTTTTTTTTTTTTTTTGCAAAGACTCTCCCAGCAACCCCCTCTCCACATCCCACACGAGTCTCTAAATTGAACTTATTGAAAAACGTGCCCCAAGAACCGAGGAGGTGCTGTCTTTAATAATGCGCCGTAACAAGCGGGCCCCGTACCTCTCCGCACTTTGGAATAAAGAAATGACACAGAGTCTCCCTGGAGCCACGCCGACCGTCCGGCATAAATCTCCGCCGAGCCGACTCCTGAAGGCTGGACCTTGGGGTTAAGATAAGAGACCATGGTGGTGGTTATTAAGTGAAAGTTTCCAATCGATAGCCAGACAGGCGTAATCAGGGAGGCTTTAATTGCACTGGGGACGACATCTATTCAGGTTATTGCGGCAGCTGTCGGCCAGGAGAGTTCATTTCTGTTACTCTAGTCCAGCCCCCCTCTCGCCCCCCTCTCCCCCTGCCCCCACCCCCAACTCTCCTGGCCCACAGAGGAATGGCAAAAATGTCCAGAGATGACTACACGTTTTCACCTTAGACGTGACGCCCCTGCGAGTTCCACAAAGTGCAACCCCCTGCACCCCTTTCCCCCGGAATCCACTGACAGATTTAGGTCTGGTTTGTAACGGAGCTACAGACGTGTAGAGGGAACGTGTTTTAACCAGAACAGCAGTCCTGTGCTCCACGGTGCACGTAATTTTCAGGTACTGTTTTTTTCCGCAGGAAATGAGTACCTGGAAGCAGAAGAGCTCGGAATGTCTGATTTTTTTTTGTCTGATTGTTACGTATCCCTGTCGATTCTCCACACTGTATGAATGTGCTGATAGCCACAAAATCACTGCAGTCAGTAGATGGACTGATTATCTGGTAAAAATCCCCCATATAGCAATATCAGTAAAAAGCAGAGGAAAAAATGTGTATAAACATGAATTTCAGCAAGAATAGACTTCCTTATAGATATCAGCCATGTCTCTCCCCCAAAGACAAAAGCACACACACACACACACACACACACACACACACAAAGACTGATAAAAAAGTATAAATTTAAACATCAGTACATTAACAATCAAAAACACAAAACCACTGTAAAAACATTGCACATCCCCTGACTGAACCCAACAGTTCAGCACAAACAAACATCTTGATCTGTATTACAGACAGCACACAACACATCAATAATTTAAAGCCTACAAATACAATTCAGAAAAAGTTCACAGATCACAGTAAAAAGTCCAGGTATTTTCTCTCTTCTCTGAATAAAAAGAGCAAAACAAAACAAAAAAAACCCTCATACACCCATCCGCTTTTCTCCCAGACATATAGTACTCTTTCTGTGCAGACTGCATAATTCAAGTGAAAGATTCCTCTCTTTGCTCCCCAGGGATCACATCACATCTGTAAAACTGGCATTTATACTCTATTACACCATTTAAGGCACTGAAGTACTACGGTCAAAGCAGGCCTGTTATGCAATCTGTTCCTGAATGTAATAGCTATTTACAAATTAAAATGCAATTATGCATCCTTTATAGGCCATCATTACACAAGCCATAACACAACTTTACACCTTAACATCACAGAGGAGAAACCTGGCATCACCTCTGTGCTTGAACACTCTGTTCATGTTCTAAATATGTTAATGTTAAAATATATTTGTGAACATGTACAAGGTTTGTTGACTGATCCTGGCAATTAAATTTCTTTCCCACCTTGTGACAGCCTGCATGATTTTTGAACATGCTTCCTTCAGCATGAGCACAAAAGATTCCAGGTATGGTGAGTCTTTGTCAATCTCCTGCTTTTACAGTCTAATAACAGCTCTGATACTGACTGAAACACCGACTCTCTACTCATGGTGAGTCCAGACTCACCCCACATTTCTCAGCCTCTCCAGCATATCCATGTGCCCACCTGTCTGTCTGTCCGTCTGTCCGTGGCCCAGATGTGTGTCAGCGCTGGTGGTCTACTGGCCCAGTTTCCTGTCCCTCTGGAACCCGAAGCTCATCCGCCGACTCCGTTTTCACCATTTCTCGTTTGCCGTGTGCTCATCGGGGACTCCAGGACGTAGTTTACCTGCAAAACAACATTTTCACTGTTTAGCATTTCCACTCTGTCAGATACTCCCATACTGTTTTTTTTTTGATGTTCCTCCAGATTCACTGTACTATGATTTAACACTGAATTAGAATTGGCAGCTCTTCTGTCGGGAGTAAGAAAGGAGAAAAGAGTAATATACACTGTATGTAATGGAAACTGTTTCCGCCACAGAGTGCTCTTAAGCTTTGAACTCAACGGACAGGTGAATTTACAAACCCCTACAACAGTAAATCTGACATTACGGGAAAGCAAAGGCTTCAAAATCCACTCAATGAAGAAAGAAATATATACTTTCTATCAAAATGGTAAATCAAAACTAATCCTTCAGTGCTTTTCCTGGAGTTCCTCCTGCTTCTCTACAATATAAAGCGTCTGCCCACACTGGGCTGACACACACAGCCGATCCCACGGCATCATGGGAAATACAGCTGTGTAATGCAATGTATTATACACCAATGACAGTGGATATGTTAACAGATCTTTCATTCCGATGTGTTTTTGGGGAGTTTTTATACCTTGGGGTCAAAGTGAGATATTTTTTTGCTCCCGTGTGAAGACATGGCAGTTATTGGAACAGCTCACCGAGCATGTGCCAGTGTGTCATCTCCCACTGGGCCGGGCCAGCGGCGCACTCTGGAATTATGGGTAATCCCAGCCTGTTTGCACTCCCTTTCCCCGGCACAGTCTGGGGGGAGTTCCCGTACTGCTGAATCCCTTAATAAACTACACCCCCCCCCCCCCCCCCCCCACCCCCCGAGGGACTCTGCACTGAACTCAAAATGAGCCAGGAGTCTGGTGAACGGCTGTTACGTCAAAATGTAATTTCCTGCAGATCTCATTTAAAGCACCTCTTTGTGTGCTATGCGGGGTTGATTTGTTTGGCCGTTTTTGAATCCACAGCCAACACCCCAACCCCCCCCCCCCCCCCCCCCCGATCCCCTGGCAGGACTCCAGACTGACCGTTGAGGCCTACACACTGTCCACAGTGCAAACAACATCCCTGCGTCTGCTCTGCTGTGCCAGCAAGAACGATCTATTACAGCTATTAGCATTACTGTTTCCATTATAAACAAAAGCAGGGAATTAAGGAAAAAGCCATGCCATAGGGGTGACTCCAAAAAATACAAAGCTAACTGAAAAAACAGAGGATACTTGCATTTCAATTGGAAATGAATTATATCCACATCCCTAATATACTTTTGCTCGTCTAACACAGCGTTTCTCAAACCTCTCCTGGAGGACCCCTTGTCCTGCATGTTTTAGATCTCTCCCTGCTCCAACACAGCTGATTCAAATGGTCAACTCGTTATGAACTTCTGAAGCTGCTTAATAACAATCTGATCATTTAAATCAGCTGTGTTGGAACAGGGAGAGATCTACAACATGCAGGACAAGGGTTCCTCCAGGAGAGGTTTGAGAAACGCTGGTCTAACATTCAGGCAACATTAGACAGGAAAGAGAAAAAAATAGCAGAACTGGAGAGAGGAAGAGTGTAGGCCCCAAGCCCCGCCCCCTTCGTTTGCAGGCCCTTGGCCTGCTGTCTGATCTCAGAGGTCCACGGGCGACTCGATCGGGGGGACTTCCTGCCAAGAAATGACGGTGATCGGAGCGGACGGCTGACGCCACGTCAGATTCAGTAGATGTCACTAAATCGGAACATATGTTGCTTAAACTATAACATCCTGATAATTCCACTTTAAGACAGCCCATAAAGCCAGAATTTATTAGCTGGGATTGGAGGTGATGATAACGTAGATAATTTTTAATGGAAGGTTAATGCGAGAATCCGAAGATAAAAGTGAACCTTTTGGCCTCGGATCCACCGGGTTTCCGCGACGACGGTGGCTGCGGTGACGGCGGTGCTGCTGAAAAAAAAACCTGGGGCGTTTTTTTATGCACTGCGGGCGTTCCTCTTTCATTACCGTTTATGGCTTAAGGCATAAAAATATACTGAATATTTTCATGGCTAATAAAACCCTGGATCCTTAACAAGACGGGGCATAAGTAGCTGTAGTCCGTGGGGGGTGGGCCAGGGCTCTGTGGAGATTCTGCCCCAGATGCCCACTCCCGGTCCTGTTCCTCCCGGCTTTTACTGCCCATCCAAAGCTCTGCCTCGCCAGCGCTGCGCCGGGAGACCAGAAACCTGCTGTAACGGTGTGCTGGGGAGCAACACTCTCACTGGAGATGTTTCCTTAAAATAGGCCACATCAGGGGAAAAAAGGGGGAAGAGAGATTTTAATGAATGAGCCTCTTGCAATTATCTTACCTGCCAGTAACAACTTCCTGGTGAACTTCACACATTCGGGTCGGTGACAGCTCTGTTTGCGTGATCGTTACACCTCTGTCTGCGTGTACATCATTTTTTTGTCTTTCTTCCAGAAAAGTGCAAAGAAAATAGGGTTTTAATGTCTACGGGGATATTTTTCTTGTCTTAATCAGTGTCTCACTGACGCCGAACCCCTCCTGAGCACACGCGCGCACACACACACACACACACACACACAAACTCACACTCACACTCCACAGGTGGGGGGGGGGGGGGTTTGTTGGGCTGAGACCACCAGGAGATATAGGGCCTACACCCTCTATATGTCTTATGCATCCTATTTACACATAATCAGCGTAACGTAATCTGGGGATTACATTTATTAGTGGTCTTCTAACTGTAGTGTTGCAGGTTAATCAATGAGGCACTGTAATCTTGAATGCAATCGGAGCATATGACACTAATGACACGTTTGTCTACAACCTAACTTGAATCTTAAGTCTAACTGATGGCCTTTAATGTCTGTACCAGGAAAATTTCCCTGTGTGACTGAATCATTGCTCCATCTCATTTCATGCTGTAGACGTTCCCCTTTGAGCAGCTGCTCTGAAGAGATTTGTGAAAAATCTTTTCCTAAGAGCGCCACATGAAGTCTTGACTGACTGGAAAACATACAACAGGTATGTAAGCGATCACAGAGCCATCAGCCGCCTTTGAGAGCCGCTCACAGGAAGCCCGGCTCCTCATCTTCGGCCCCGTTTCACAGGCTGCAGCAGACCGAAAGCGCGGAGGCTCGCAGTGATTGTCAAGATACGTGAGGCCTGAGTACCGCATGACCTACAAGGAGAGGAGAAAGACAGCGTCAGCTTGAACCAAGGTAGCGGACAAAGGAGCACACTGTCACAGGGCTGGGAACAAGGGAAGATGGGAAACAGATGGCCAGGGAGCCATCCCTTCAGGAGAAAAAAGGGTGGTGTGTGGGGGGGGGGGGTGGGGGTGTACAAAATGGCGGCGGCCCTAGCAGCTTCCACAGACGGGAAAGGCTCATGTACATGGCAGTCGGAATCCCTTTTTAATAAAGTTCAAATTCCCCACTCATCACAATGCGGCAGACGCTGAATCAATCATGGGGCTACTTAGCCTCCCGCGTGACACTAACTGTGGGGGGTGGGGCGGGGGGGGGGGGGGGGGGGAGCTGACCCGAAAAAAGTAAAAAAAAAAACAGAAGGCTTGACATTTTTTAATAGGTGGGAAGGAAAAAAAATGAATAAGAAGGAAAAAAAAACTGTGGTGTTTAGGATGACAAGAACAAGCTGGGCTTGAAAGTTGCCTGTGAAAGTCAGTAAATGAGCCGGGCTTAGAGGTAACCTTCAGCCGCTTGTCGGCACTCGCCTCTGGACTTGGCGTGATGAGCGCGGAGTGAGTATGTGCTAATTAAGCCGGCGGAAAGTACCGGAGACGCCCTGGTGCAACGCTCCCGAGACACAGCCGAGTTAGCACACCCCCCCCACCCCCCCAACACAGGCACCGCATCTACAATATTCTGTACTTACAATCACATGTTTCTTACCAAGCAAACCCCTCACCTTTTAAAAAAAAGAAAAAAAAAAGAAAAAAGAAACCCCATCGTGACTTTTGCAAATGCTAAGCAATCTGAGGCTATATGAGGATACAGACGTTCGGGTGAAATCATTGGCAAAGTGCTGGGTATCAGCACGTCACTCTGATCCTCCATTAGGCTTTTCCCCGAGTCCTTACTCAAATGCATCTGCGCCATCCACACCCTGATGCTTTTTCTTCAACGCTGTTCCAGCTCTCTATAGGATATAGGATAACCTCACACCAACCTCAGCCCCCACAAAACAATGTCTGGCTTTTTGGTAACAACGTAAAACACATATTTTCCTGTGAGCAAATTAATCACCAACTGTGGCCACGACAGGAAAAAACACCTTTCTCCTCACAATATCATCCTAATGTTCCGACTTCAGATGAATTAGTGGTCAAAACACAAGAAGCCTCAGCCTTTTATCATAATACGTTAATTAAACATCATTACAATACACTAATCATTAACATAAATTCCCTATACAGAAATTGTCTAATAATTAAAAAACCTTTAAAGGGTTTGATAAATTAGCCTCTGGTGGTGCTAATGTCCAATCTATTTTAAAAAGTCTCATTGAAAAAAAAAGAAAGAAAAAAAAGAGTGCAGTCACTGAGTTTCCTAATTGAAGGCTAATTAGTATGTTAATATATTCACGTGGCGTGGCTGCTGATTGAGATGAGAACACCGGGCTGATCTGGAACATGGCGTTAGGAATACGCTGATGAGAGGTGTGTGTGGTGTGTGTGTGTGTGTGTTTTTTCTCGCCTCCTCTCTCCCTCAATGACAGCCTGCACTTGGTCTCCTTGACTCTCCAGACCGGCTACTCAAAAAATGTGCTTTCATATTCACTCACCACCCTTCCAATCTCAACGCTGAATATATTAATGAACACTTATGTAAATCAAGTGGGAGACTCAATAAGGCAGCGGAAGCTAACGTATGTAAATGCTCCCAATTCCCAGTGGTGAATTTTATATTCCAGGGCTTAGCAAGTTGGCTATAATCAATTACGGCATTTAAGTGGTTACTCACGCTTTTTTTATCTGTTCTTCAAAAAGGGCATAGCCTCTGCAGCACAGAACCCCAGTAGCATGCATCTTTGGGAATAAAAATTAATACAAAGACAATATGTCAAAGAGGTTGGAAAAATGTCTTCTGCTAATGGATTTTCAACAGAAAACAGCTTTTACGCAATCAATCTTTTCACAGAAAGCTCAATTATTAAAGTAATTGTTCATCACAAGCTCTACATGAATTTACCTATTAGACATAATAAAAGTAAACAGTTTTTTTGCCACTCTCATGAATGTACAAGCCTGTGTAAGAGTCTATTAACACCTTCAGAGCCAAACTGCTACTTCTTTAACATGCTTGCACATATGCATACCTATATACATACACGTTCATGCCCGCAGACATACACACACACATACATGCACACACACACGCGCACAAACAAACAAATGACAAGGACAATGGCTTTTTGCGAAATCCTAACTACTTGGTGACACTGGTTTATGTAAAACATACAAGGGATTGTTCTAGATAACCCTATGCTTTGTGCTGCCTTTACAAGGGGGAAAAAACAACACTCATAAATGCAAGCATTTCAACCTGCACCCCACTCAGTTTACAGTTGTGGAACTGTAAGGCCTTGTACTGCAATGATGGAGACTCATTATTCAGCAGCGCACGGTAGTGGTTAGGGATCGGGTGTTATTACCTATAGGTTATAAGCTGTACCCATTATCAAGGTACTTCACCTGAATTATATGAAGCTGCATAAACAGACAATACGTCAAACACAGGTTATGCAATTCTCTCAGGATAAGAGCGTCTGCTAAGAAAAACAATGTAAATCACATACCAGGTGACTCACAGGTGAGTGGAATTCATTTGTTTTCTTTGATTTATTTTTCCCTGCTCGTTTCCCATGCTTAACCTGTCCCACTCCTCTCATTTCTCTCCCTAGAAAAAAATCTCACATTACAAAAACGAGATTTTGTGACCCCCCCCGCCTCCACAGGGCCTCCCGTCTCTGTGTGGATGTTGGGGCTTTTTTTTCGGGTTTCTGTGGCACGGGCGTGTTTGCTTCTCCTGTAAGCCGGCAGGATGCCGACAGGCATGGAGGTAACCTTTCGTTTAACGGTGGGCGGAGGCATCGGTGGCAGATGTTTCTCCATGGAAGAAAGGCAGAAACAGCTGTCTGATCAGCACATGCCCGAAAAAAGCTGCAGCAAAGCCCGCTTTTTCCCCTTCTCTTTGCTTACCCATGCAGAGCAGGCATCCGCACAGATTATTAACCATTTATGAATCCCGGCAATGGCAGACGTATCAAAAGCTGTTAGCTAAAATCTCTGTCAGTTCAATGTTAACACTGTGGGACAATACCCTTTAATACAAGCCAGAGAGGGTTTGCCTTAATGCTCACTGCCCACTTGGCTTGAGTGTGTGGAACATGCGTTAG
The DNA here is from genome assembly GCF_013368585.1 of Megalops cyprinoides. Lineage (NCBI taxonomy): Eukaryota > Metazoa > Chordata > Actinopteri > Elopiformes > Megalopidae > Megalops > Megalops cyprinoides. The sequence goes on from NC_050586.1 coordinate 4,021,208, forward strand.
ATGTAGTGTACCTGTGTCCATTTCCTTCATGCGGCGGTGTTTTCAGACACTGTCCGCGGAGTTAAGCTAATAGCCGGCAGACTAATGCAGAGTGGATCATCCTTTCAAGAGTTGGGTCAGTTTCTATAGCAACCAGTACAAACGGGAGGAGGGGGGTGAGATAAGGGCTGGGGACGATTCCTCGGGGGAGTCGTTAAGCATCTGTCTCCACCCCCCCCTCACCCCCCACCCCCCCTCGCTCTCATCATGGGAGGTGCTGCCAGCGTACCAACAGTTAAACAACAAAGAGCCACACACCTTCCACTCCTAGGGACCGGAGCACGTCGCCACGCCGACCGGCCGCACCAGGAGCTCACCGCCGACCTCACACCTCTGCGTTATTGCTTTGCTTTGCAGACGGTCCCTTATCCATGGTGACCTCACAGCTCACACTGTTACATATCATACCGTTTGTTTATACATATGGATATTTACTAGTTTGGCTCAAACACCTTGCCTGGGACAGTTGGGATATAAACATGCATTCTACAGTTCACAAGTCTGGCTGCTGCAAGACCCGGAGGTCTCAACACCTCACCCATGACACAATTTAAAAGATAATCAATCAATCTAAACGTAGTTGTTACAGTACAATTTCATAGGTGAAATCTTCTCTGAGTGCTGGACAAAGTGCCATTTTCAAGTAGAAACTGGAAAAAAAAAACGAGAAAACCCAGCAGCAGCTTGGCAGAGTAAAACCATTCCCCCAATGGCAGGAAAAGGCAGTCGAGAGACATGGAAAAGCCAGCAAACAGTCAGGGCAGGTGAGTCTGGCACTTGGTAACGGCCCAACTTCAGCAGGCACAGACCTTCCAACATGGAAGCAACAGGCTGGCTCCTGCCTTAACCACTAATCAAGGGTGGGTCCCCGTCTGTCCATTAACAAGGCATGATGAGATTTCCAGAGATGTGAGAGACAGTGATTACACTCCCCCCCCCCGTCAACCAGAAGGTTGTTGGATCCAAACCCTTTCGGTGAGGCTGAGGGAGGTTGCGTTCTAACACAAGATCCATCCCCTCAAACACGTTCCGCTCACGGTTACCAGCGCGTGCGCAACAATGCCACACGCAGGTGTGTAATTAACCAATTGTAAAGCCAATGACTGCACATAAACACGATTAACCAAATTAACCATTTGTGATTACTGTTAACAGTGAGAAGGTGGCTTAGTGGGGGGCTTTCTGGGTGGTGTCCCTTCCCCGGCCAGGACGTTATGGGTTCAACTGGCTCGATTCCACCCCTGCTTTGTGTAGTGGGGGGGGGGGGGCGTTAGAGGAGAGAGCTGTCAGAGGCAAAGTTCATTGGTGCCTCCTGATTAGCCATTTGCAGGTAGCGCATGGAGCACTCACGCTCCGCTGGGCCCCAATGCAGCCTCGCTTCTCAATATGTTCTGATCAAGATGTTACGGTTCCCGCTACAGCGGAGGTTTCAGAGAGAGGAGAAAGAGCCGCGAGACACTCCTCCACCCAGGATCCCAAAGCCTATTCTAATAACGCAATGAGGCGCGACAAATGGATTATTAAAAAAATAAAGAAAGAGAAAGGAATATGGAGGGGGAGAATGGGAGGAAAAAAAATACACAATTTGAAATGATGGTGATAACCACTCTACATTTGCCATCTTCTGCTGGTGTCGTATAGACCTGCAGTCAGAAAAGTGGTCTTTCATTAACTATGACAAGGTTTTTTTATGTAGCTTCTCATTAGTTTAAGAATAGCTTCATTACAAAGAGCATTTTTTTGTATCTTTTTTTTTTGATAAAAAGGATTTTTTTTCTTTTTTCTGAAAAACCTGTCTAGTTAATGTCAGTGGGGGTGATGCATTGAGACCTCTCAACAGTTTCCCTTCTAATGCAGTTTATTTTTGAGCTTGTGAAATAGGTTTTTACACACATCCACTTACCCTCTGGGTGATATTATAATATTTTATTACATAAAAGCTTTCCCCCAAACTGTCTGAAATTATGCACTGCACAGGCCATTATAACACGAGTTCCAACATCAGGCAATGAGTTTTTGTATGAGAAAGGCAGACGTTTTTACACTGGCCGGCATACAGCTAATTGTAAATTATTTGGACAGTGCTATAAACATTAGTAATATCTTCCCCACGTTTCTTCGGACTAATGACAGTGGGATTATCTGTAGGGTGGGGTCAGGTGGGGCGGGATGGGGTAGGGGACATGATGCGCTGCCATATGGATCTTGGGAATGCAAAATCAAACTTTCCTCTCTGATGTTAACTGATAATCTCGTCTTCAATCTCCCAAATAATTTGCAGAAGCATTTTCTCTGCTACGACAGCTGACAACTCTTTTTACAGCCACTGCAGTGGCGAAATCCACATTTCCCTAAAAAAGAATGGAAAGAATGAGAGAACGAGAAAAAGAGAAGGAGAGGAAGGATACAAAAGCACTAGAGGCCTAAAGCCGTTGTCACTCTGGCGGTAGTTAATGAAATTATCTGACAAAGTTTAAAGTTGCAGCACGATAATAAAGTTGGCAGCCCTCTCTTTGTAAGAGCGCAGGCCAGAGAAATTGAATTAATGAAGTCACAATTGGTGGAGACTCCTGGGAAAAAAAAGGCCATTTGATACGGAGACACTAATTTCTCCGATTCTGCGACAGAAGGTCAAGCCTTTGTCTCTGCTGTGAAGGTTCATTTAGCAGGTCAGCTCGATACACAGGGACTCGGAGTCCAACTCACCACAGCAAATGGGTAATCGCACGTGGGATATGGGATGACAAACACATCTGCAATGATCAATATCTGGTAATGAACTCAAACATTAATTTACATGCTTACACTTTCAGACCAAGCTCAGAAACCAGAACACTTCAATACAACAGAAACAATATAGTGAAGCGACAGGATGTTTTTAAGAATATACAAACATTAATAAAATAAATGCAAACCATGACGGACAGGACACACCAGAGTCATGATTCGTCAATCCTCCTCCAATCACAAACAGCTACCTCTGTCCCTCCACTGTCAGGCTGTGTGAAGTGACAGAGAAAGTGTCCATGTGCCTGTACTTTACAAAAAACCGCCTATCCGTGCATTTTAGGGTGAGGCTTTTACATACAAGGGACAGTGGAATGCCCTCTCTCATCCTCTGACGGGTTGGCTGCATGCCTATGTTTTGATCCCAGTGTAAAAAGGAAATGGATTTCTCCGCTCTTTTTGTCCTGTGTTTCATGCCGTATGCAGCAGCTGGCCGTCTGCTCGGTGCGAGACTACGCTCCGCTCCCTCCCCGTCCCTCAACGCGGCCTGACAGCACTGAGGCGGCGGCCATTTTTCTCCGAAAACGCAAACATAACTGCGAGAGATGTGCTGTCCATCAACCAAACTGCACCTTAGCTTCCAGCCGGCCCTCCAACTTCTGACCATCGTCTAATTTTATCTGTTTTATACGTGTTTTAGTACCGTCTCTCACGTACACTTGGAGTCCATACTGAGGAGTGATATGGGCCCTCCCGGGCCATCTTCTCCCAGCCTCAGCCCTCCACCAATCGGGAGGAGTCTGAATTCAGCAGTGCGAGTCTTCACACTGCTGAGTGAGCCTTCATGACCACCGCAATGGGTGGAGCTACCACATGCTGACCATCACCTACTGAAACAATCAAATGACTTAGCTCTCCACAGTGAAGCACTACGATTGTTTAAAATCAGTAATAGCATGTAATGGCTCCCCCCCATTTGGGGGTTGATGATGACTCTCTTGAGCTCAGCATCTATGACTGGGCCCCAGTCAGTGAGAAGAACTCTTTCTCATAAAACAAAAAGAAAATTGCAGTTACCAGACCATATCACGTACAATTTACAATAATTTCGTTGTCCCTTTATTACATTTAACCTCTGTATCTACCTGGTTTACAGCTAATGAGTTTAGGAGCAAACCACGGCCCACGTGTTTGCTAATGCTTATTAACATTTAACAATACACACAACTCTGAGGTGAAATTAAAAAAAAAAAAGATCTCTCTCCAACACAGTCACTAGGCCGATACATAAACAGCACAGCACTACGAGGCTACCATCCAGCCACTTTTCATACTCTGCTGTTTACAAGAAGGGAGACAGCCCCTAATAAGAGCCCTACCACAGCACATGAGCTGAAACAGGCAAAGCACAGCAGCAGTGCAGGACAGAGGTCCACGTCGAGAGTGGTGGAGATTCCGGAAAAAAACGCCACACTCCACACTCTCTGCATCAAAGGTGCAGAAGTGTACATGTGTATGTGTGTTTTAACAACCCCCCCCCCCTGGCCCCCCCACAGACCGCAGTCCCCCGCCCTCGCCGCGCGCCAAGGCTACGGCCGCTCCACGCGGCTCCCCTCCACCGCGGGACCCTGGGAGCAGCCAGTCTTGTTTCAGACACAGATGATAAATAAATCAAAGTGCACTAAGCACTGCTTCCACATGGCAATCGCCTCCTTCATAGCGTCTGCACCTCATCAATCACGCCATTGTCTGCTTGAAAGCCGAGCCTTGTAAATGTCATATCCACTCAGACCCAAGGAGAAGCGCATCGGAAGGAGGTGCGCGCGGCAACGCTTTTTTTTTTTTAATTGGATAGTGTAATTAAAGTAAAAAACCCCGCTAGACTGGCTTTTGACAGGAGGGATGAAGAGCCCTTTTAATAGGGCTATGAAACGTATTTGTTAAAAGGATGAGGCAATATGTACAATATGATTGGCTGCCCTTGCGTGTCACCAGCTCCACTTGTGCTTAAACCTGCAAAAAAAAAAAAAAAAAGAAATTATAAAAGCTTTGTATCGAATACCAAAAAAAAAAAACAACAAAGATGGACCGGATATTTAATTCTCTGCTTCTCCAGAATAATAAACACAATATTTATACGCATACGAAAATTCTTATGCTGCCTGAAATAAACTGTGCAAAAAAAATTAAACGAAAACATGTTCTCGTATACTGTGATGTGTGTGACAGGTCCAGCAGGGCTGTGTGAGGGCCTACACTGGGACCCCTTTGCAGAGCGCTCGTCTGGGGAGCAAATGACTGAGAGGAAGAATGCGTGTTGCTGATTAAAGCAGCCGCCCGACGAGGTTGCGGTTTAATATTGATTACGAACGCACGCCAGAGACGCCGCTCGCCTTTCCTGACCACATGTGCTTCTGATTTAATTTCAATAACAGCGTCCTCTCCCTGCACTGCCCGGGTGACAGCCGAGCCCTGTCTGAGGGTCAGCTTTCGCTCTGATCATTTATAACCCCCCCCCCCCCCCCCCCACAACCCCCCAGACACCCCATTTTCAGATCTCTTCTCAAAAATGTCCAATTTCTGCGTGGCATACTCCCCAGAAAGCTCCACTGAAAGTGTGGGGGGTGTGGGTGGTGGGGGTGGGTGCATTTGAAGACCCCCCCTAAGTGCGGACCAGGGGGATGGGTGAGGGAGCGGAGGGGTAGGGGTGTTCAGATAAATCACAGCGCCCCACTGATGTCCGTCATAAAACCACCACAGGCAGAGCACTCTTCTTTATGGAGCCTCTGAGTGTTATTGCAATCTTTTGATAGCTTTAGTTAATTTATCTGATTACCGAGTGCTCGGGAGAAATGAAATATTCTCAAATCACTAATATCTTGTAGAAGGAAAAAAAAAGTAAATAAATAAATTTATTAGTTCACTGACTAAGAATGCATGTAAATGAGAGGGTTTTGGGAACATTTTGGTTTTTATCAGTCTGTTCAGAGGTGCTTTCTAACTGCTCCCTGCTGGTCTGGAGCGCTCACCCGGAAACAAGGCGCTCCACATCCCTGCTGCCGGGGCCGACCGTGGGCCGCCGCGACTCCTTCAGTTTCCTCTTTTTTATTGTTTTTATCTAAACTTAGCCACTGATGTGAAACACGGAGTAAAAAACCGTGGGGGACAGTTTGAAAGGGGATAAAGGTAGCCGATCCCCCCAACCCTCCCGCCCTGATCGGGGAGAGCACCCGGCTTTGCCAGCCAGCCAGCCAGCCCCCTCACAGTGAATGAAAACGTCAGCTACCTTTTTCCTTTTTTCTTTCTCTTTTTTTTTTTCCTCTTCCACGGTTTTCAAATGAAACTACATAAAGGGCTCCCCTGCCACTCTGGGCTCTGGCAGAGACCCCCGAATCGCGCTGGAAAATCTATTCTGGAGCGGGGGCCCTTCAATTCAAAGGGAAAAGAGTGACTGCCGTGGTGACATCAATCACGGGCAGGCCGCAGCGGAGGCAGCTGGGAACACGAGTGGGGGGGGGGATGAGGGGGGGCAGAGTTCGCAGGTTAAAGCAGACAATATATATATATAAAAAACAGCAAAAAAAAAAAAGGCAGGGAGGCAGGCAGGCAGGCAAGCAGCGGCTGAGCTCTGATATCTCCTCGGTGGAAGCGTGGAAAGGTAGCCCCTCCTGTATTAGTCTTGCCTTCATTAATCTTCATGCCATCTTCTTAAACTAGTCATGTAGAACCGCTCGATAGAAAGCCGTATAATGGGGAAGGCCCGGTGCCAATTACTAGGTTAACATAGTGTTCAGCCCCAGTGCAACAAAGGAATGAGATCTTGGAGGAGATCTGGGTTGCGAGGAGCACTGCATACTATTAAAAAGAGGAAAGGGGAAAGAGAGAGAGAGAGGGGGAGAGAGGGAGAGAGAGGGGGAAAAAAATGGGAAGCTACATGAATATTTTGTGACCTGTAAACTGCAGGGGCGTCTGAACTCCTCGTTTGCTACACGTTTATCTGCCCCACGTGCTCGTCCCCCCCCCCACTCCCCCGTCGCCACGGTGATGGGTAATATGTAAACGCAGAGAATTAGCATTCAAACGAGCGCGCCCGTGCGTCCACTCAAACGCACGTGCGAACACACGTTCAAACGCCCCAGAGAAATGGAGGAACCTACCAAATGGCACCAACGTTTTTTTTCCATTATAGTTCTTAACAATCCATTTCCTTTCACAAGACCTCAATACTACATGAACCTGTATTTCAATTAAACAGCACACAACACCATTAAATAAACTGCAATATGAAATATGCTTACTATGCACAACTACTCCTGCTTTATTTGAGCACCAAGCTCCCCCTTCACCATATTTTGTTTTTATTAATTTTTTTTAAATCTTGCAAAACAAACAAACCCCTCACTCTAATAAAGGAAATGAACAAACTCCTTTTCTTACACCCTTGGGGGTATTCCTCCTCCTCCTCCTCTTCCTCTTCCTCTCCCATCCCTATATAAGAAATGCAGGGAAATAAACTCAGGTGGTGATGAGATAGTGAAGCTTAACAAACCACAAAAAAGTGGGACTATCATGTGCTGTCAGTGACTCCCCTGAACCAATCACAGTGCTCTGCTATGGTGAGCACAGGACTTTTGATTGGTTGACGCATGACAATGACTGCTCAAGGTAGCTCTGTCCTATATGGGGTTCATGAATCCTCACTGTTCCACAGCTAAGCTGGTGACTAATTGGATGACTGTAAGGCTGAGTCTATGCTAATGGGGCTGAGACACAATGACAATAGGAAGGTTGTGTTTAAGGTCCCCCAGCCTGCTTTATTTTGGCCTAGTTAGGTAGCTAGACAGGAAATTTTTCCTGTAACTTTCTGATAGTACAACTCCATAATGCCAAAGCTCCAACTTGTCAAAGCTCTCACATTCCCAAATCAACCTTCATGTTACGATTTTAAAAAGTCCTTTTCCTTGCAAATATTAAAATTAACCATAAATAATGACTTACTGTGGCATTAGATGTGACTAAACAGTAAGAGCACCACCCTTTCAAGGATCAAAACACCGAATGAAATAAACAAAACAGGCCATCAGGGAAACTGAAAGCTCTTTTCAGGTCGTATGCTGCATTCTGCAACGCTGCAGCTTAACACATCACAGCATTGCAGCATTGCAGCATTGCTGCATCATAACAAATGCGAGATCTGCTGCACAGAGGGCTAGTAGCTTTCCTGTCATTTCTGTGCTCTCTTTGTCCTCGAATTTGTTCCTTTTTTCATTCTTCATTTGACTTGGGGGGAGTTTGCTGTGCAATCCACTTGTCAAGCCTACTGTCAGAACCAGTGCAGCGGTAATGTGCAGTTATTTAATTCCATGTGATTAAAATAGGGCTAGCTTAGATTGGGGAGAGCCCCCGGGCTACGGTTTTATTTAGAGGACCAAGATTAAACTCAAGTAAAATGGAAATGTCACACCGTCATAGAAGATGCTCGGGGAGTCGGGAGAAGGATAATATTATTGTGATAGGAAGTGATGATTCTGCCCCGTCCGCCCTTATTATCTGACGTCCCGCCGTAATTTGAGACTCGAAGCTGCACGCATGTGCACTGACCGAGGCCCGCCCCCTGCCCTGACCATCTCCCAGCATGCCGCAAACACAAACAACACACACACACAGATACACACACACGCGCGCGTGCAGATACACACACACAGATACACACACATGCGCGCGCATATACACACACACGTGCGCAGATACACACACACAGATACACACACACACTCACGCATGTACACACACACAGATACACAACCACACACACACGCATATACACACACACACACACACGCACGCGCAGATACACACGCACATACACACACACACAGATACACACACACGCATGCATATACACACACACAGATACACACACACACGCACACGCAGATACACACACACAGATACACACACACGTACACACATATACACACGCACACGCAGATACACACACACGCACACGCATATACACACACACACAGATACAGATATACACACACGCACACACACATGCACATGCACATGTACACACACACACACACACAGATATAGATATACACACAGACACAGACACACACACACATACAAGCACATACACAAATATACACACACACACAGACAAACACACATACGTGCACTGAAAAACACACACATACACACACACAAACCTGCCAACGCCGGACAGTCTACCTCACTCGGAAGTGTGGGCAGACCCAGTGTGGAAGGTGCTGCTCTTGTGTTGGACTTCTTTGTGATTATTTCTGGGTGTGTGTATCTGCCTGTGGGACCGTCACAGCAGTGACGTCAGAAACCATTAAAACTCTGCCATTCAAAGGATGCCACTGAGTTCCCAGGATGATCAGGGACGCAAACAGGATCAGACAGAGAGAGAAAATGCTAAATTTAAATAATGCCTTATAATCCACATCTCTACAGCACAACTGCCAGAAATACATAAATACATAAATAATTGCATAAAACAAATAAACAAACAAACAAGCAAACAAATAAATAGAACAAAACAAGAGAAAGGTCTGAAGTCATTCTGTGTTTACGCCGAGCCAAGCAAGTCCAGATAAGGTACACTTTTGTCTGGAGAGATAAGGTGCAAAGCAAACATATTACAGGGCTCACAATTCCATATCTATAGCTCCCATTCCCGAGTCCTAATATTTCATTCATTCATGCCCTCAGACCCCCCCCCCCCCACCCCCCACCCCTCCCTCCAGAAACATCTGCTTCATACATACATCACTGCACTGATAAAGATCACACAGAGAATTGGTAATACACTGTGAATAGGAGACTGTAACGCTGATTAAATAGCTGGCGCGGCGCTAAAATTGAAGCGGAGCGGGGACGAAAGGGGACTTATCGGGCCTTTATTACGGCCGGCAGGAGGTGATTTTAGGTTAAGAGAGAGAGGCGCTCCCAGCTCCCAGCGGCTCCGAACGGGACTTTTTGGGGAGGGAGAGGAACAATCTGTGCTCAGCATTTAAGCGCTCTCTCTCTGACACACACAAGCCCTGTCCCTCATGACTGTCTCCTTCCACCTTACTTCATACAAAGGCAACAGAAAAGGCAGTAATTAACTTATAATAATTATTATAATTAATTGTATAATAATTATTATATAAATTGTAATTACAGTGTGACTTGATTTAAGGACGGATTTGAAGGAAAAAGATGAAAAAACGATTATATACATGTGTGTGTGTGTGTGTACACACATATATATATATACATATAAATGTATATATACATATGTATATATGTGTGTGTGTGTGTGTGTTTGTATATATACTATATATTTTACACACATATATAGATACACACATACATATATGTATAAACAAAAACCTTTTTCAACAAAATTCATCTGAATTAAATAATGATCACAGAGGATGGAAACACACGTGCCCCCCACCCCGATTGCCCACATCCTTACTTCCCCCCTGTCCCGACCCGGCCGGTAACAGGACATAAATAAGAGGGGCACTCACTTGGGCTCTTTCCCTCTGCAAGGTCACAGGCGCGGAGAAGGTCACTATCGATTGAAATGGGTTTCTGTCGGATCCAGAATTTGGTGCTGGCCTTCTGATTGGTGACTGGGTCTATCTCCTCCTTCTCTCCAGAGGTACCTGCAGCAGGAGGGGGGCGGGGGCTGGGGAAGACAGGGGGAAGATGGTGAGGGGGGGTTAGGATGCACAGACAGGGGAAGAGAGAGGGACCTAAATGATTTTGGGTCAACCATATGATACAGTGCGTTCCCCACAAATGAAGTGTGGGAAGGTACATCAGTCAAACGCACACCCACGGCCACAGCCTCTGTTTCCTGCATACATAAAGAAGCAGCGTTTTCCCACCGCTCCTCAGCCACCTCTTCCCACGTACTCTCCTCTCGGTCAGCTACCTCGACACGGGTCGCCTCGCCACGGCAACAGACACGAGCGCTTGGATTCATTCTCACAGTAACCACGTTAAAAAAAAAAAAAAAAACAAAGAAATAATTTTAAAAAAGGTAAGCGGGTGATTTAAGCGGGTGTTGGGTATCAGTGTCACTGCGAACGCCGGCACAGGGAGGGTTTGTGCCCGGTGACAGATCACGTGGATGTATGGTCCGATCCATCGCGTGTGAAATATGGAGCTGGAGGCTCGTGTGGCCCGGGCCGTTAGGAGGGAGCAGGCGTTTATGGCACCTCCCAGACCAGCGCCACGGGCGCCTGGGGACTCGGGCGGTGACAGAAAGTTTAAAATCCTGCACCTCCCCACTTAGAAAAATGGGAGAGTCTTCGCTCCGCAAACGGGGGGTCAATGCTGCGCCCCTCTAATTGCCATAACCCATGACAACGGTGACATAAATATCACATGATCCGGGTCTACACCCCTTTACACTGCAAAGATAATCCTTCTTTATCAATCTTGCATGTACAACTGCATGTATATATCTTGCATGTACATTAACAACTGCTGAATAATTTCCATAACAAAAAATTCTGACGATGTATACATTTTAATAACATGCAAACTTTCGCAAGATGGCACATATGTAAAAGTTGGTGAAGATTACATCATCGTATATTCCTCAATTACAATCTGTTTATCAACTCTGTACTCATGGACGAGGAACAGCTATTATATAAGCTATTATAGTGATTAACAGATCAAAAAAAATCTGAAAAGCAGCAATTCAGCAACTCAATTTAAGTTTCATTAAAATTCAATCTAACACAAATGGCAACTGATCAAAACCAAATAACACATTACAGGCAAGGGATTGACTATAAAGATTAAAACAAGTGGGTATTACCACTTTTTTTTCAATTAATTACTATTATTTTTAATTATTGACTTCTCAAGACTGGTAAAAGCAGATTACAAAGTTATATTGCAGTGAGGGAGAGGCCAGTCCACTGCTAGTGAGCTCAGAGAGAGAGAGGCGGCCCCTTCTCGTACCCTCAGAACAGGGGAAGCCGCTGGGCTTCTTCTTGAAGCTCTCCCTGTCAAAGCCCTGGACGGAAAGGCGAACTGCATCTCAGAGATAAAGCAGAGGGCGCTTGCTTGCTTCCATATCCACCCACATCCTTCACCTTTAACCAAATTGAATGAATTAAAATAGGAAGCATGTATCAACGTGTAAAACTAACCTTGTTTCCACCCCCCCCCCCCACCACCAACCCCGCCTGCTGCCCCCGCTCCCACCACCCTCGTCCTACCGTCTCCCGCCCATACCCCTAACTCCTTCCCTCCAGTGAGAGCCACTTAGGACAGCGAAGGCCCCCCGACGCCCTGAACGCCTCCAAGTTTGAAGGCCAGGCGAGGGGAAGGAGGCTGTTCAAACATTAGTCTTTGCAGAGGAATATTAAATTCCACACTGGGAAGAGCGTCCAGACACTGCTACAGCTCTTATTAAATAACGGCAGATAATTCCAGAGAATGTCTGCAGACTGCCTTTAAAGAATTACGAGTACAAATGGATCGCCTTTTCTCTCCCTCCCCCTCCCTCACTGACAGTTTTATTCAAAAAAAGCATTATGTTTATGCATTATGTATCGCATGCGAGCGCGTTGCTGTGTGCACGCCGCGTACTTTCCCACGGCGTGGCGTGTTGTGGGCGGCGTGGAGGGGAGAGGGCGGAGAGCGATGATGTGAGCAGGGAGGCCATTCGTACGCGAGTCCCTGGCAGACGAACGCCGCCAAAATCGGCTGTTTAATTGACTTAGTGCATATCGCCGTAGCGACGCTGTCTTTGTCATTAACGCCGATTCCATGGCCGCAATCTGTCATTAACGCTGCACCCCATGAAGGGTCTATCGGTGGGTTTCTGCTGCCAATTGTGGGGTGCAGTATGGCGGCCAGTCTTTCTTTAAAAAAAAAAAAAAAAAGCACTTCTATCAGACAGAATTCGCCACCAGGGATGAAATGACTCATACAAACAGCGTCCGTTACATATGTATTATATGTATGCCTTATATAAACGCTGTGCATTATGTATGTATTATATGTACAGTATGTCTTCTATAAACAGTGCGCACACAGCTTTGCTAAGCGCACACACACAAACACATACAAACACACACACGCATACACATATTCAAACAAATGCGTAGACATCTCTACAAACTATCCATATTACTGCCCTATTTCAAAGAATTTCTTACGAACTACGGATAACTGAAAGCAGTACTCTAGCTATTTTTCAGCCGATTAGAGAGAAATACAGGGCTCACGGTGGATGTCTGTAAGCAAGGGTTTTAAAGGTGTCCCCTCTCCCACAGGTGTACAACTCATTTTATCCATCTGTACATAAACAGGAGATGACTAGGGCTCAGTACGCAGGCCTTGGAGACAATTCTGCTCAGCAGTCTCTGTTCTTCTGCAGTGGGGGGGTCTGCCATATCTGCACGCCCAATCCAGTCCTCCCTGGCATGAGACTGGAGGCACAGTGGCTACAAGGAGCAGGTCTCTGAGATGAGATACACAGACAACAGGTGCCTCCCTCCTAGCTCTCTCCTCCTCTCTCCTCTCCTCTCCTCCTCTCTCCTCTCCTCTCCTCTCCTCTCCGAGAAACCCGTCTCTTATTTTTAGGATTATCTGTCCTCTGAAGTGATCTCGGCAGTAAATGGGGGAAAAAAAGTGAAAAGACAGAAAAAGGATTGCGACAAACGCATCGGCCCCACTCGACTCGGGGGTGGGGGGTTGGTTGAGCTGTGGGGGTGGCGTCTCTAGGAATTCCATTCTCTGGTCGGGTGGCTTGCAGAGGCCAGGGGAGTCGCTCTGCGCGGTTAATGCACCTTGTTAATTTGATGGGATTTGTCAGGTATCTCCGCCGGAAAATTATATAAAACCGTTCCAGATGAACAGATGATAGTGACATGAATTAAAGGGATAGAACAATAGTAGAATGTAAACCAGAAATGACACCCAAAGTGGCTGTTGATTTATTGCCCTGGTGAGTTTGGTACTGGGCTTCCATGTATATTAGTGCTACAAATCTGGGTCCATTTACCAAGGGGATGCTTATACATACATCACCGACTCCTGCGCCAAGCCAAGGTCAGTCCTCGCGGTATCAATCTTTTCAGCTGGGGCTACTTCACACAGGAGCACTTTTGTAACTGTCGCGGCTGTAATAGAATCCTTTTCCCTGCGCTTCATCTTTCCCTTATCATGTGAAATATATATTCAACTTCTCTTCACTCCCTCATTCTCCCCCATTCCTTTTTTATCTTTAAAACATTCCTTGAACCTCATTCTTTTTTTACCCAGGAACGCTCACTTCGCTTCGAGGATCACAGGGGTTTTTAACGCCTTCGTCTCTCTCTCTTTCTCTCTCTCTCTCTCTCTCTCTCACTCTCCCCCTCTTCCCCCATCCCCCCATTTGCTCCGTGACCCGCTCAGGCGATCTTCAAGGTGGGTTAACTCCGAGACGGCTCTCCGGGTCCTCACTAAGCAGCCATTACATTCTACAATATTTATTTTAAGAGGCTAAATTTCAGCTGCTTCTGCCGCATGAGTGACGTGAACGACGTGTTCAATTTACACTGACATTTAGATTTATTCATTTGGCAGGCGCTTGTATCCAAAGAGTACAACACAAGCAAAAAAAGCATAACGATTCCACAATATCAGAAGTGCAGCATGACCAGGTTTCAATGGTTGGCCAGACAAAGTACAAGCTAGGTGTCCAATGCTAATAGCTAATAGCTATCTGTGCTTCATGTGGCTTCCTCACACCCACAGAATGTCCCTCTCTGCAAATGGTAACTCTAAATCCATTACATGCTGAAACGGAAAGCTCAACCTGTCCCTAACACGAGCAGAATCCCAATAAAAACGCATCGTTACAGGCTCCTCCTCTTCCGAATGAATGCCCAAAGGACAAATAGGTCATTTCTCAAAGGAAGCAACACAGAAAAGATTCCATGTAGTCTTGTGGCAGGAGTGACCTGCAAGCAGTGCACCTGGTTCAGCGATTGTTATAAAGGAGAGTGATATCTGCATATCCATTAATGCCGTGTATGAACCTTTCATGGGGTCAATTCTACGCATGCATTCTGGGATACATCATTATTAGCTATCATCTACAAAAGGCCACCATCAACAAGGGGTGATCTTGCCTATTATTTATCTTTCTCAGTTTCACTAGATACAGCCATGCATACACGTTCGACTGTAATTCATATAAGCAGATGCACCCATGGGATTACTTTGTGTAGTTATGGAAATGTACAAGTATTAGGACTCTCTTTTGCATACAGGGTTTGGCTGAGCAGTACACAGCGCTGTGGCATCCTCAGTAGTTGTTCTAAGGAGCTTTGTGAGATGCTGTCTCCAACCAACAATGGTAATAAAAACAACAAACTGGGGAAATATGACAAAAAAATTACATAAAAAAACAAACAACCAACGGCAAAAAAGAAAGAGGTGTCCCTCTTTCCTCCTGAAAAAGAATAAACAGGTATTGATTCACGCGTGCACTTATTTATTTATTGAGGATAAAAGGCCGTCTCCCGGAGCTGTGACAGTCGCCCAGCGAGAGGCTTGTACGGAGATATTAGAAGTGATGCAGATGACATGAGATCGGCGGCGTTTGGGACGGCCGTGGCGGCGTTTGGGACAGCTGTGGACCGCACTGCTGTCAGCCGCTGGCTGGGGTGTTTCGGCCCCTCCTTCAGTTAGGCGCCGTGACTGGTGACGCGTCTGGGGGGAGCTCAGCTTTGGACCTGTTTCCTGTCTGTTTCGTCTTTTGAGTTTTATTTTATTTTTTGTTGCTTCTTCTTCAGGCGCCAGGCTCCTTGAGGAAGGGGGAGGGAGTAGTAGGACTGAACGCCGGTCCCCCCCAACAGCCCAGTCTCCCTGTCAGTATCCGCAACAAGAGTGGGGACCCGTACCCTTCTCGGGTGGGGCTTTAGGTGTGTCTGTACATCAAGAGCAAAATTATCTGCACACTGAGCAATTACAACAACGTCTTCCAGAGTGAGCCAAAGTGTGTGTGTGTGTGTGTGTGTGTGTGTGTGTGTGTGTATGACTGCATAACAGCTAGGTAGCTTGTGGGACAGGGGCAGACGTATCCAGGCTCAAAGAGGTATCAGGACCCCACAAAAGATGTCAGAGCAAAGGACAAAGGATGAAGATTCATAAATAATGACATAATAAATACATGAATATGAATAAACCCCACAGAAGCATGTATGCTTGTGATTCTGGAGCTATGCGTGGTTGGTAGAGCAGGCCATCGGAGAGCGTGCGTGTCTGCTCTGTGGGGTCACACGTAGCCCTGTGGCCATGTGGCCCTGCTCCGTGCTGATCTACACTCACTGGACAGCCAGCAGCAGAGGGAGGAGCAAGACTTCTGAAAGAATAAAAACAGCAAAGACGACGAGGAAAAAAAAAAATCCTTTCTGAAATAAATCAACTTCAGTGTCACACGGCAGCCAACAAAGGCAGAGCATTGCATTTTACGTGACAATATTTCAGTGTTCCAACACTGGGACCCAGGGGCAAATGTAGAAGTTTGAATAAAGGGGGTAAAAATGATCTGATGTGAAACAGGCTGCTGAACACAGGGAAATGCACACAGGGCCCCAGGCTGAATGCAGGTAACCTCGCAGCTCAGAGCGGTGCAGTTTCATTACACTAAACAGCTGATTCCGTAAGGCAGGATGTCACAGGGTTAAATATTACTATACGTTTCTGCTGTGTCAATATTTGCAAAACTGACTACTCATGCTAAATCGTGACATACTTTATGCTCAATAAATAATGAAATTAATCATTTGCAGAGGCCATTTCCCTCAATGGGACCTTGTTGGGGGGGTGGTGGACACAGGGGTGGAGGGGTGGAGGGGTGAAAAAAAATACTTTAATTGATGAACTTGACCTGCATTTTCCTGATAACAATTTTCATTTGTTCCATAAAAATTATGCGCAAACGACATTATTTGACGGCATCTTTATCACCTGGCGAGTAAATAAGAGTAATTTATGCTGCTTAATTCCGAGCGCGCTCCATAAATCTGCGCGGGGCCTTAAATCAGAGAGAGGGAGGGGTGGTGACGCAGCGCCAGGAGAGGGGTGCGTACGGGCCAGCGAGGGGAGCGGGTGCAGCGGCGACATCCCACCCCCCGCCCCCCGCGCACCGGCCCAGTGCACCGCAGTGTCTCAGCAGCTGCGCAGACGGACACCGGCGGCTCGTAATCATCATTGAATACATTTTTAAAAGAACAGAAGTGAGAATTTTTCTGAAGGATACCAAGGAGTAATCCAAAAAGAGAAGGTCACTCTGAAGGGTGGGGTTGTGTGCCTTGAGGTGACGGTGCCCCTCACTGACTGAGCAGCTCCCCCAAAGCAAAGGCAGTTACTATTTCAACCACTAGATGGCGAACAGGCCATTAAGGCAGCCACGGCCCCAAACAGTGCCTGTTTATTTCTTTAAAATAAGGAGATACTTCAAAGTAAGGCAGTAGTGAAACGCAGTGTTTCCTTATGCTTGCAGTTTCTTATTTTAATATCTTTCCTTTGTTTTATGAACCACAGCAATTTTAGTTACAAAGCCCTGTTCCTGAGGTAGAGTGCTCCCATAGCGGTCTGATCAACACACGTCTTTGTAACAATGATTCTACAAATGACACAGCTTTTTCAAAACTGCCCCAACGCCTTGCGGTATATTGCAGAGAAATCTGGAAGATCAGACACTGGTAAGGAAATGCCGCTGGAGTTTTGGAGGGAAACGGTGTCGGCGTCGGCTCATTGGGCGTGGCCAACGCAGTTCTGCGCTGTCAGACACCGCCGCGTCTCAGGAACGTAGCCGCGGACACGAGCCAGACTTAAAAGAATTCCTGCCGCTCGCTGCTCTCCCCAGACTCCTGCCAACACGATTCATGAGCATTTATTCATTCTCTTTTAAACCTGTGTTGCGTGAACCCCCCAGGGGTACACACACAACACCCCTCAGTCCTGAGCGGAGAAGCTCCAGAACTGCGTGGTCACTGAACACAGAAGCAGCAGTCATGCTGCGGTAGCTGCTGAAATTCAACACATGCAACAGCCGAGAGAGGAGATGTGCCGTGAGCCAGGGGAGGTAAGGCTCTCGCTAACAGCGTATACACCGCATGGCTTAGTGGCTGCCTCAGAGCCAAGTTAGCCTTCTACAACCTGGAACAACGTACGATCAATGTGAAAAATATGTCACTCCATTTGTTCCTCATTGCCTACTTGTAGACATTGTATCATAGTAGAGATAGTATTTACTAACTGGAAATAATGTCTAATTTTTCTTAAAAAGTGATAAAACCGCCCCCCTATTGTAAACCTGCGAATGCTTTTTTGAAGCGCATGCTCCACTCCACTAACCTGCAGGAGTTAGGGCAAAAACTAAATCAGTTGGTTTTTTCCCCCAAACTTTCTTTGTGCCATACTTAACCCCAAAGCCATCGAAGGACAATAAAACAGTGTATTTAGTGCCCCGACTGTTAAGGTTGGTTTACAGCATGAAGAAGAAAAAAATCACATCAATTACACGGATGCGTTTATTATTTTGTTTGATAAATAACTGGAAAAACAACAGCACAAATCACCCGCCAAATGCGTGCTAGGTCATAAACGGTGACACCGTCGGTGTTAAAAATTTCCCCCCGCTGTTGTGTGAGGATGATTGCGGGCCTGAGTTTGGTGGGCTCCTGCATGAATCTGTCATCTGCCTTTTTAACCCCTTCCATCCCGGCAGCGAACTTGCTGTAACTGGTCGTGCGCTGTGCGGTTTTCTCGCTTCAGTATTTTTGCGCGTACTCAAATCCCCGACGTGCTCTGACGCGGTCCGATGCGACGTCGGCAGTGTGCGCTCTGATCTCCGCATCCGCCCGTTCGCACCCCTGCGGGAGACTACGCGGCCCGTCGGCGGCATTGACGGACAACCCCCGCCTCCCCCCCGTAGATGTAGTCCGTCACACAGATGGGTAACAACCTGGCGTGAAGCGGATGTGACAGCTGTCAGTCAGAGCTCGGGCAGGAGGAAGGGGGAGGAGGAAGTGAAATGCTTTCTCTCCTCCCTCTCGCACCGCGCCCCGCTGCGAGACCCAGGGAAACGCTCGGAGCCTAGAGGCATGCTGTCACCGCCAACACCGCTGACCCAAGATCAGTGTTTACACAAACACAATCACTGCCATCACCACACACCTGAGATCAATACTCAAACAATCACCACCACTGCCACCACCACTGACCTGAGGTCAGTATTCACACAATCACCACCACTGCCATCACCACAGACCTGAGATCAGTATTGAGGCAAACACAACCACTGCCACCACCACTGACCTGAGATCAGTATTCAAGCAAACACAACCACAACCCTTAGACTTTATTATTATTGTTATTATTATTATTATTATTATTATTCCCATTTACATCAGCCTATGCCACGTCCCTAAGCACCTGCTTCAATCCCTCACTCAGCGTTAAGGCCATCCGTCACTGCTGCAGGACTGATCACTTTTGTGATTTCAGTGCGAGCCACTCTTACTCATGTGCATCTTGTATAATGTGCATGTTAGTAGCTGCAGTGCAGCATAGTGGTAAGGAGCAGAACTCCTAGCTGAAAGGTTGCCGGTTGGATTCCCCACTGGGGCACTGTTGCTGTACCCTTGGGCAAGGTACTTAACCCACAATTGCCTCAGTAAATACCCAGCTGTATAAATGGATAACTATAACCAATGTAAGTCCCTCTGGATAAGAGCATCTGCTAAATGCCAATAATGTAAATGTAATGTTAGTGTTTTGTCTGAGGAACCAAAAAGAGAGGAAGGCCGCCCATTGTGGGTGTTTTGCCAGGCCACCTGCGGCAACAAGAAGCAAAAAAAATATGGGAGGCATTCACAAGGCATTATGGGTGACCTTAACTCCACCCCGTGCATCCTCCTCACGGCGTCTGACACGCCACGCCCGCTGATGATGACAGAGCGGCGAGGACGTCCACATCGGCCGCTGTTTCTGTTGCCACCTGGACTCGGTTGCTATAACAAATCCCTAATGGAACATAATGGCGCCATGAGTCCATATAACGCAGCACAGTCTACGAGGAGCGAGCGGCGAGCACCGCGACCTCGGGTTATTAGCATTAAGATAACATATGCCTTTCCTCCTCTCCGGGAGGGCCGTGCCATCGCCTTCGATTTCTGCCTTCAGAGGCCATTAGCCCTTTCCCTCCTGATAGGTCGAAGGCAAAAAAAAAAAAAAAAAGAAGAAGAAGAAGAAGGAGAAGAAGAAGGCCGGGAGTGAAAGAGCTGTTCCTGCTCTAACGAGAAATGACACGTTTCCAATAGGCATACCGATAATTCTGCCCATTTGTTTTCCGCAACACAGTTAACGAGCTTTATTAAACAGAAGGTATTGTATTAATTCCACCGCCATTCTTTATCATTTGCTCCAATTAGGGCATTACGGCCTTGTGCTCTCAGCGGCTGGCTGGCCAAAGCACTGGGCTTCGGCCTCAGAGGCTGTGAAGGTATAGAAAGGTGCATAGAAAAAAAAAGGGAGCTCTTTTTAATATAAAAAGAAAGTGTTTATTGGAAAAAAACCCAACCTAAATTGGGACCCAGCCCTGACAGAGTCACAGCAAGACAATGGGGGCTGCACACCTGGATTTAAGGTAATCTGATTGGATAATTGTGACTCATTGACTCCTTAGCCAATAGGCTGCCCTTGCACATTCCACACAGTGACAGTTGCAACGGTCCTGCTGGAAATGAGTGTGATGGAACACACATCTGCTCTGTTGAGTGGACAATGAGGATCCTCGGTTTGTGATGGGGAGAGGGCCCATCCTTCACAGGGGGGTGAGGATGGGAGTTCTGGCCCGCTTCTCGGTCCGCCCGCGAGGGAGGGAGTGGGCGCGGGCCGAGGGGTCCTCGTCGGGCGCGGGACGAGGGGGTCGACCCCGGGCCCTCTGCGCCATGCGGAGCCGCCAGTGTTTTCGCCCTGAACAGCTGTCCTCCCAGTTCACCATTTATCTTCCCTGATCCGTCCTGACCTTTTCCAGCGCTCACATCTGACAGCTTCCAGATACACTGAGTCAAACTTCACTGGGAGCCAGCTATCACACACATGCGACTGTCAGGCTGCGCCAGGCGGCACGCGGTAGCGCCTAACTCGCTGGCCCCGGCCCCCGTGCCTATCCCGCTGCACAAATCCCGCCGCGCAGAGACAGCTCACAAACAAGCCCCCCCTGCACCCCCCCACCCTCCCTTCGCCATGAGAAATGGACACTGAGACTGAGCCCCTTCACCCAAATAGATTCAGACAGTCTTTCAACTTCTGTCCCCAGACCATGCTCTGTGACAGAGACTGGGAGGAGGGTGGGTGTACTTGGGGGGGCAATGGTGGGGGGGGACTGGGGGGGCGATGGGGGGGTGCTGAGGGCTCCCAGCCGCTCAAATGAGAGGAGACTGACAGACATGCCTCTTTACCACTATGCCTCCCAGAACTGGCAGCTGCCTCCCCCTGTCAGAGGGGTGAGTGTTTCCGCGGCGACATCGGATGAGCAGTAGCACACCTTCTCTCCTTCCCCTCCTTCATCTTCAGTTCCACTTTTTTTTTTGGTGGGTGAGGTTCGATGCTGAGGAGACCCCCCCTGTCGTTCTGCCGCCCCGGGAGTGCGGTCGGAGAAGGAACGGTTAGGTAACTCATCCGAGACGTCGCCGCGGTGACGGCGGCTTGCATGCACCGGGGGGCGGGGAGGTCGGGAAGATAGTGCCCTCGGCAGTCAGCGAGACGGGAGGCACTCGGAGCTCGGCGCTCTGTCAGGCCCGCGCCTTCCCTTTCCTCTCCTCCGCTTCAGCTTTATTCCGTCTGACACGCTGAAGGTATCTCTGCATCTCTCGGCCCCTGGTGGGCGGGGGTGCGGGTGCGGCCGGCCCCGTGCGGGCCCTCTGTCGGTCCTCTGCGAGTCGCTCGCTATCAGGGACAGACAGCCGGGCTTTGCGCTCCCCCTTCAGCCGTGCAGCACGCGCCCCTGCCTTTGCTCAGAGCCGCGGCGCGACGCTGCCCGTCTGGCAAGCAGCCACAGGCCCCTTTCAGCGCGGCTGTCGGAGGACTCTGCGGTTCTCAGCACTGACGAATGACTGTTCAAACCTCGGAAATGATGTCTCAGAAGGACAGATGAACTCATTTCCACTTACATACCACACTGTATGCTATCCCAAAAAACCCACACAGCTTCAAATTCTGTCACTTTCTTTTTTTAACAATTTACAGGTGTGATACAACTTTTAAAAAGTCTTCTGAAATGTTAGATGTTTAATGTTCGGTTGTCAGTGCTTTCTTCTGATAACTGTGCCCTCCTGCTCTTCTTCCCCATGCCTGTAGGCCCAATCAGCACTGATTATGCTCTCTCCACGCTAATACAGGCCTCAGTGCTCTGAGTGACGGGTCACTGTAAACAGGAAGGTGGGGGGGGGGAGGCTTCCCAGAATGACCTTGTGACCCTGACATCCCCAGAATGGCCTGAGGGCTCTCCCGTCTTCCTGTTCGCTTCTGATTGGCCCATCCCACGCCAATCGGAAATCAGAGCCGGGGATAATGTCTGCTTGGCTTATTGAAAACAGAGTAGAAAACAAGAACACATCTAAGGGGGTGATGCAGTAAGGGATTGCGGCACAATTACCGAAGGGAGATTAAGATGGGCTTCCACGTATTGCCAACATGCAGGGTAAGACCTTTGTCACATGCATCTATTCTGTCACAGTCCCTTTCCAGTGAGACACCAGCATCTCCTTGAGGGTTAATGTCCAGGCGGCTTGTGGTATGGAGCACACATATCATAAATGCGATAATTCATTTGCGATATGTCTGCAACTGTCACAGTGTGTGCCATGGTTTAGTCTGCAAAATTACTGATTTTCCCTGGTAAGCCCCACGACAGAAACCAGACCACTCTGTCAGAGGGGACAGAAGGATGTATTTACAGGGAGAATGGGGTAAAAGACATGAATGACTACAGTGGATTGTGACTGAATGAAGTGGCAGGGGAGGCTTGGAAGGGTCTCAGATCTTGGACAGGGCAGAATGCTGTACCTTAACTGCTCTAATAAAAAAAAACAACCAGCACACTGGATGAGAACATGTGTCTCTGATATTCGTGTGTCGCTCATATTTACCCTGCCGGATGCTGGTGTTGAGGCACACCACATTTTTGGGTCACGCTGACCTTGAAGGACCTCATTCTGACCTTCAAAGATGTCACTCTGACCGTGAAGGATCAGTACTGGCAGCCACTCGGCATGTCCTGTTTGGTGGAAGTGTCCGTGGGCGGGGCCTCCCAGCTCCCCCTCACCTGTGGAGTCTGACAGGCCAGAAGGGTTCTGCTCATTATCCAGGTGACCCCCCCACCCATACATATCAGCACTGTAAGATGTTATTTCTCAGTCCTGCCATTAATACCTTAACCTCCTGCAGAGGTAATGCTACTGTAATCTTGACCTTTGAGTACTTAACCTCCTGTGTGCATGAGAAATATGTAAAAGGTAAGCTTCCATGAATAAAAGTGCCCGGTGAGGGGCTAAATACTCTGCAATAGAATGGATGCCTACAGTCACAGGAGATTCAAGGTGCGACTCATGCTTTAAGTACATTGACTGGAGACACTGACTGGATATAAACTGAAGTACTAAGTGTCAAATAGCTGCTGTTTGAAAAGCATCTCTAGAAGAACTACGTATCTGTAAGGAAAGAAGCAGATGCCATTGTTATAAGACTTTAAGACCCAAAACGCTGCTCAACATTTTCTGAAACTGCCACATTCAGCAGCACTATTTCCATTGAAGAGAGATGGACAGCAAGCAGCTAAAGAAGAAATACGGCCAACAAATCATCAACAAATCCACCTTTCTGCTCTCTTCATCAGACTGTGTTTGTCTGCTGGGCACTCGTTTGGTCAAGACGATCTGCGAACACTCACCGGTTTCTCTAACTTGGGACTGCTGTGGTTCTTCAGAGGGGAGCCCAAACCAGCCGCCATGTTGGCCTCTGTATGCTACCCTAGGCAATGCCGGGGACCTGAGACAGGAGAGGCCGAATACGTTACACCATCTCAGGAATTAGCTAAAACAGCTGAAAGAAACAGAAAAAAAGTTGATATATTTCCCAAATATTTGCAGACTAATAACAAATGGTTTCAAGTGTTTATAAACATTTGTAACAAAACCAAACAATTTTTAAGTACTTAGAAATAAGTGCTCCAAGAGGAAGTAGTTAATATTATTTGTGGACATTTGAGAAAATCTATGTCTTTTCAGATTAAAAAACATGCCACTAAAGGAAAACATTTAATTATTCATGGCTTGACAAGTAAAGATGATACTCAGACACATGAGTAAAATGAAATGACTGGTAATCCAAAAACAAAACGAATTCCAACCCAACATGTGGCAAGTCTACTTCTGGACTCTGAGAAAACATGCTTGTTATCATTTGGACTATTTTCCCACTGATATTGAGAGTACTGTCTCAGCTTGGCCCATGGTTAAGAAATAAACTTTGATCCTGCAAAATTAAAAACCTGGAAAACACACATTTTCATAGCTTCCTTAGAACTTTAACCAACAAGCAATATCCTTTGATCTAGATCGTTCTGAACAACAAAGCAAGGAAAAAATTCTGTTGATTCAATAAGTTAACAGCAAATACTTAATGATGAAACACTAATGGATATTCTACCTTGTCAATAGAAAAATTATTCTGACCACTAATTTATCATTTCTATATAATTGTCGCAGGGGTTATTTATTGCTCATTGCTCATTATTGCTCATTGCTCATTATTGCTCATTGCTGTGTTTCTACAATAACTCCAGCTATATTAAACTGGAAGTGAACAGAACTTTTTACAGTTTTTAAACATAAATTACAGAATTAATATACACTTTTTCCAAGAACAATACTGATGAAGTACACAGAATCTTGCAAGTCCCCAACACAACACCAGCACCCAACAAAACCATGTGCAATTCAAAAAAATATCTAAGTTGATTCTAAAATCACACACTGAATCCACCTTGGAGTTACAGTTGGTTTCAGCTGACTAGCTGACCACATGACAATTAATCCATCACGAGAGTCTTTAAAAAAATCAACAGACAGACTCTGACATGTAACCACTGGAAAATGCGTAATATTTAAAAAATGTTGATTAGTGGACGTCAAGAAGCAGTTTATCAAAATAATATATCACGCACAATGTGACATTAATCTCCTGATGTGCCAGGCAGTCTTCCCTTCTCTCAGACAGGGCTGTAATATATAATGCTTTAATATGATAATACAACTCCACAAACCCTTCTCAGATTAATTAAAAAGAATAACAAACCCAGTGGATATCATAACTACTTCCTAATGAGGCCATAAAAACATGGATTGGCTCAGTGGTGGTGGTGGGGCATGCCTTTACAATACAATCTTCTGTCACATATTTAAAATTCATTTTGAAATTTGATTTTTCTGAAATCCTACAGGCCACACTCAATGACTTTCGAAATTTGACAGAACATCTGGTGGCTTCTGGTGGCTTAAGAACATCTGTATCATCTGTGTATATTCCAGGAAAAAAGGTCCCTTTGTTTTGGGAATATTATTCTGCTGCACTTAAAGTGTGTAAATATTCTTCATATGGTTTCAGCTGTGCTGCAGGACATCTGATGTCACACACATAAAACAGTTCTCAGTCCTTAACTAATTCAGTTTTTATTTTATTTCCAATTAATAAAGATCCCCTGTGTATCAGTGAAGAGGACAAACCATGCTGCTGTACACACAGCTTTGTCCTTTTTTGCAACGACACACTGTGACTCGCCCAGGAAAAACAGCAGCTTTCACGAACAAAAGCAAAACAAACACGAACAAAACAGCCCACACAGTCCAGGGTGTTTGCAAAAGAATCGACGGTACGGGCAGATATCGAACAACTTCAGCATTGATTAACAGTTAAGCATTTCTCTCTCTTTTTTTAAAGCCACTAATCATGTTAATTGATATTTTATTTTCCTCCCTAACACAGCTCTGATTTAATTAGAGATAATGAGACTTTAATGGGGGGTCAGGAGCCGAGCTGGGGCGTACCTAGCTGGGACGAGTGAGGAGATGCTGCATGTTTGCCGCCCGCTGGGCTTACTCCCCCCCCTCACCCCCGAGGACGACCAACCCCCCCCCCCCCCCCCCACCCCCCTGAACCCCCTCTTCGTCCCCGAACCCCCACCCCCCCCCCCCCCCCCCCCCCACCCCACACCATCAGCTCCCTCACCGAATCCTCTACCAAAGTCACTGCTTCACCAGCACGCACACCTCCCTGCCTCTAAACCATCTTTCTTTCAGGGAAGCAGTTTTGCGCATTGTTCTTTTTTCCTTTTTTTTTTTGAAGTGCTTAGGTGGACATGCCCTCTGCTCTCTCCAAACAGAAGTGCTGTCCAAAACAAACTATTGCCAACCTTTACGGTGAGCACAGCTGAAAAGATCAGCCCCCACCCCCAGCCCTCCCCACCCCTGCTGCACCCAGAAGGAAACGCAGCGTAACAGATGGACACAATACATCGGGACAAAACACGCCGCATCTACTGAGAGGCACTCTAAAATAAGAATGAATAAGCTTTTCTATATATGTATATATTACATATATATCATCTATCATATATTTAAAATTAATTTTACATGTTTGGACACTGTGTTGAAGCACTCTGATGCACTAACACTTCAAATGCAGTTTGCCATTTTCTGTAGCTACTGTTTG
Source organism: Megalops cyprinoides (assembly GCF_013368585.1). NCBI lineage: Eukaryota > Metazoa > Chordata > Actinopteri > Elopiformes > Megalopidae > Megalops > Megalops cyprinoides. The sequence continues at coordinate 4,047,794 of NC_050586.1, forward strand.
TGTCACATTACTCTGGGCACTTGTGTACATTTGCTTAAGTTTTTCCGGGTAGGAGCATCAGCCAAATTATTAAATGTAATCTTAATGTGCATGTAGATTTTCAGACTTCCTTGTCCTACAAAGATATAATCAAGAGCTTACTGTTAAGCTAATGAGCCTAGTATGTTTCATTAGTGCATTTTGTGGTTGGTAAATATATAAAAAGTTTGTAATTTATGCATTCACAAAAATTTTATGCACACAGCACTGGACCCTAAATATGAAAGGGAATATGGTGATCCTTATTTTCTGATGTTCCTCAGACTGAGAAAAGTAAACTTGATGATGCATTCAATTATTCACACACAGAGAGAGATGGGGTGGAGGAAGGAGGAGGGAAGGAAAGGGTGTGGAAACAGAGGAAGGAGAAAACAAAGTGAGGGGAGAAGAAAAGACAGACAGGGGAAAGAAAGAGAGAGATGGGAGGGGGGGAAGTCAGCAAGAGTTGGAGAGAGAGAGAGAGAGAGAGAGAGAGGGAGGGGGAGACACACAGAGGGAAAGACAGAGAGAGCGGCTCAGGGGGTTCGTGACACACACTCGTCAGGACCAAGGGCGTAGGGAACGCGGGCGCTCTCTCCCACCTGCACGCGGCCCCCGCTACCCCCACCCCCCCCGACTGCACGCCCGCTCAGAGTGTACCACACAAAAGGCCAGATTCAGCTGTTTATGAACGTTCCCGGCTTCCATTCATCTCCAGCTCCGCGCACATGAAGGTCACGCTGGAGCGCCGTATTTAGAACGCTCTAACCAGGAGCCCAATTAGATTCCTACCCTTTTCTACTCCACTGCGCGGCATGCACAGACTGACTTCAGCTGACCTCTTTGGCTCAGAAACATCCAGACGTAATCGTATCTTCCCAGAGAGGCTAACAATGAAATTAAATAAAAGTGTACAATAGGCGGGGGGGGGGGGGGGGGGGGGGGGACGAAAAGAAGAGATCAAATTGGTTTAAGTTTCTTCCTCTTTTTGATACGGAATGTTTTCCAGAAGGACGGCAGTTGAGTTTGAAAGATCAGCTGGGTATCTCCGAAGGCTCAAATGAAGTTCCTGCTGGAGACACATTTCACTTTGAAACAGTTGTTGAAGGCTGGTTGCTACCATCATGGAAGGACTGTGTAATACATTTCCACAAATAATTTAATATTTCCATCACAAATAAGCGTGCGAATTGAAAACACCCATGCCGCTTTCAAGAATCCGGCAGCAAACGATCAGACGGCCAGGAAAATTACGCTACTGATCTTGCATGCTCTTCTAACTATCTTTAACTATTTACTTATCTGGTGAAAATTTGTTAAATTCACGGAGGGAAAAATTAGAAAAGATCTCTGATGATTTCATCTAATGACAGAGACTAACCGCATGTGAGGTTTGCGCTCTTTTTCAGTTTAGTTTTTAACCTTCTGGAACTTTCTAACTAATCCAACCGGTGCTGAATTTTTCACCCAGAAGATCTTGTGAGCAAAGAGGTCCTGCAGCTGTGCTCCACTGCAGCCTAAATCACGTCAGAACGGTCTTCTGCACAAACTTTTCGGCTGATTAATTTCCTTGGCGCCAATTCTTACAATAACAAAAAAATACCAAAGGGTCTGTCCAGAGAGCTTCACCTACGCTGTATCCAGCACTTCAGAAATATGGTTCTATTTTCAAAGTGCTGTTGTGTCTAACAGTTTTTTATATCTACAGCAAAGCATCCACAATATAGCATAAAGTATGTAAGCATTTGTTAATTAACAAGCATATGCACATATTAATGTTTCACGTGAAAATTTCTCAGTAAAAAAGGAAGAATAAAATAAAATCATACTAATAAAAGAGGGAATACTAAGGCTTTAGCAGATCCTCCCAGTAAACCTTTCACAGGATCAGACTCCATTACTTATATTTTATGTCCTTTTTGGCTTTTTCTGCAGCGTGCTAAAAATGAAATGAAGGCAACATCTTTATTCACAGTCCAATGTAAGGACATCACTAAAAAAAAAAAGAAAAAAGTTAAACCATCTCTTATTTCACATGAGGCTGTTTGCTGTTTACACGCACCAGAGCAAACGCCGTTTTTACAGAACTATCTGTGACTCGCTGGGAGTGAATCAGCCCGGAGCTCTAGAGACCCAGACTAAGCCCACTACATTATATTCAGATGTATAATTTAATACAACCTGTCCTTATGAATCAATACATATTACATACAAACAGGAGAGGAGAATGCAGGCACCATGGGACTGCCTGGTACATCATGACCGCACTGTTCCCAGAGAGCGGCCCCTTTGCACAAACAAGGCAAGACCTTAACATTTAAGGGAAAATGCTTACAGGTTACCCTGCAATAATAAAAAAACACACACACACTCCCACACACAGACACACACACACGCACACACATGCACACACATGTGGACACACACACACACACACTCGCGTACGCAAGCGAAATATATAATAAAGTTGTCACTCTTAAGTAGGGCAAGGACTTTGGGCCATATTTACCCTTTTGGAAACAGTTTCCAAAATGTCAAAAGAGTCTTGTGCCCTGTTTGGGGGAGGAGCCTGGGGGCACTTCTTATACCAAGGATAATATGCTTTTAATCTGAGTAAAAAAACCTGGTGAAGGAAACGAAAAGGAGTGGTGGTGGGGTGGGCAAATATCGCTTGATTGACGCAGTTCAAATGAGAAGTTCTGAGAGCCGAGACTCCATCTTTTTCCTGCGGCACCAGTATTTTGAGGAGGAAGGGAGAGATAACTTCTCTACATTACCCGCTGAGAAAACCATGCAGTAAGCGAGGGTTTTTTTTATTTCCTTCTGCCGTGAGCTGCGATATGGAGCCGAGGAGCAAACTGGAAAAATGGAAAAGTGACCTTTACGGTCTAGAGTCCGGGCCGCGGTGCTGCACTAAGCCGTCGCGGCTCAGCTAAAGGTCAGGATGCAACCCCTGGGTCCCCCACAGCACTTTTCCCATTTGGAGCCACATGCTGGAACGTGGGGGGTCGTGTCTGTGAGGTCGCCACAGCAGTACACCACAACACGCCGAACACACGGATACGAGCAGGCGTGTTGGGGGAGTGATGTCAGCGCGAACAATCAGCCCTCTATGGTGGGCGAGTGTCGCCCGAGGACAGGATGTGAACACGGAGGGGGGGGGCGTTTGGCCACTTTGGGGGAACGGACGTCCCGATCAGACTTCCACAGCTGCGGGAAAGTACATTCTCAGGGGCTATTCAGCAGTGTTCAAGGGGAATACCCCTACGCTAATAATCATCAGAGAATGATCCACAGCTGCCAAAGGCAGGCTGATCTCCCACGGTGCTGACTTCACATCCTGCCAAATCTGGCTACAGCTGTCACTCAAGACACTTCAGTAACTTAATGAACTTCAATCATCCCACCTGTACAGTCAGTGCCAGTCTCCCTCATGGGTTATAATAGAATGTTCTCCCCATGGGTAATATCAGAATGCTCTGAATCACTGTTTCTGGAGTGTAATCCCAATGTTCGATGTTATATAACAACCAATGACCTTTTTCTCACGATTTTCTCAAAAAATGTAATTTTCTAAGAAAGATTTTGCTTTAAATGTCTCCCCAAAAATCCCGATAAAATTACATCCAGAACCAACAATAAAAAAACAAATATTCTATCCTTCCATTTGCTATTCCTGTTTTACATTTTTTGTTGTCGTTATTGCTTGCTAGTGATACAAGAGCCTCCCCTTGAATAATATTTACCCCTCATCAACCATGAGAGAAGTGATGACAGTGAGGGACAGGAGAGGATCATGGGAGTTCTGACGGTGTAGGCGGGGCCCAGCCACGTCTCCTTGACAAGTTTGCATTTCAAAAGACCTTGGTCCAATCCATTAGGGGAGCTAGGAAAACAAGATGTTCCTTTCCAGTTGGGCTAATTAGGGTTTTTTGAAGGAGCAGTCCATATTCTTTAAATTGCTGTGGGGATCCAGATGTGTAACTAGGCTAATGACTGACTGGCTAACAAAGAAAAATGGGATCCCGTTCTTGAGCAGCAACGTAAAGTCACCTTCCCCCGCTCACCGTTGTGTGGACTGTCATTGTCCGCCCGCCGCTCCTGGTGAACCAGGCATCACAGTGGCCCCATAAGCGAGCCGTTTTTTTTTTTTTTTAACCCCTTTTCACTGCCAGTTCCCGGGAGGAGTGTGTAAGCATTTTAAAGAGTACAAGGTCAGAGAGCTGTTTGTTTTTCTAAAAAAAAAAAAAAGAAAAATAAATGCTATAACATCTTTGTTGACTTTAAAGTTGGTTTAAAGTGGTTGTTTTCGTATGTTTTAAACTGAAATTTTTCAATATTTGACCATTCCATAGTTACAACAAAAGGTTATGTTATACCTACTGTATCATTTAACTACTCCAGTTAACATCAAAAGGCTTAGGTGTTTCAGCTGAGTTTTTTTTACATGGTTACACGAAGAAAGAGAGAAGGCAGACATAAAGCTTTGCACATTTCTGGGTTTTTAAGAAAGTTAGTTATATAAAGATTCATATCGTTTCGCAATGATAGACACCAGTTCCTTTAAAAGTTCATCATGGCAGAGAAAAGCATTTTTATTCAGCTTTCACAAAGCAGATAACAGATAACAATAAACTTTAAAGAAGCCTAAAATGGCCATGAAATCATTGGTTGAATGAAAGCATGAACTCTGACCCCAGGTCTGTTGTGAATGGGCAGGCATATCAGAGGAAGATATATAACAGCGTGGCTGAGAGGCGGAGACTAGCTGGCAAATGTGGGAGGGGCGTTGGGAAAAACGTGATAGGACAGAGCCAGGAGAGATGGGCATCTCCATGGTGATGCACCTGTCTCCTCTAAAGAGGAGCACAGCTGACAGGGGCCACCTCAGGAGATGCTGCTTTCCTGTCAAAGAGCCGAGGAGGAGAGTCAGGGCCTGCCAGGGGTCCTACACTACAACACACACACACACACACACTCACGCACACACACACACACACACACACACACACACACACACACACACACACACACACACACACATACACACAAGCACACACACACTCACACGCACACACAACCACACGCACACTCACACACACACACATACACACACCCACAACCACACACGCACACACACACACATGCATGCACGCACACATACATACACACACACCCACACACACACACAGATACACAGAGACACCGACAGAGACACATACACACACAGACACACACACACACACATACATACAGAGCATTCATACATAAAGAGAGACACACATACACACAGAGGTGAGCACACACACAAAGAGACACACACACACACACACAAAGACACACACACACACACAGGCACACAAACACACACACCTTCACCCCCTCCTTCATGCCCCCTGTCTCATTTGCAGTTCCCTCGACGTTCCAGGTCCAACGATCACCTTATCCCCAATGTCACTACAGTTTAACAGTGTGTGTGTGAGAGACATTTCAATAGCACCTTGCTATATAAATTCTGAAAAGGTAAAACTTCAACATTAAGCATATAGAATCAACTCAGCCCAAAGGACACATCATGCCATAACCCACATCCACGAAAGCACTGCTTTCTGTTTATATCTGATTGACAGTATTACAGATGTACCCAACCGCTCTGAAGCAGGATTAATGATGATTCAAAAGGAGCAGCTGCAGAACTTGCTCTCGACAAAAAGAATTTTAAAGGAGGAAAGTAAGTAAACTACTTAAAACTCGTCCAAGTTTTCCAGCCAAAGAAGTGTAAGGAGTTCAGAGAGTCAAAGGGAGAGGGGGCGCAGACTATTAAGCTATCAAGCTGTAGTCTGACGAATCTGGCATCAAATTACAGTAATTATTGTTAATGTGCAGTTCTACTTGCAAGAGGCAGATTTTTGGGGGGCACGGAGAGAGACTGAGTGAGTAAGAGAGTGTGAGAGAGAGCTACGATGAGATGGAGAGGGAGAGAAAGAGAGATTTAAGTTGATAAAACCTCAGATGGCTAAATTTGACTGAGCTGAACAGGGGCCCCACGGCGTACACACTGGCCAAAGTGTATTAAATCACGCAGTTTAAATAGTTAAAAAATATAATAAAATAAAGTTAGGCGGCTATTTGATTGTTAAACGGAGGCCATATTAGGGTTTTTTTGTACACATCTTTGAGACAGTACACACACAGCCAGGGGCTGAAATCACGGAAGGACCGGCCTCCGCACATCCAGGAATCAGGATTTCTCTTCAAACCCACGTTAAAACTCCAGCTCTTCAGCCTTCTCTACGGTTAAAACACTCCTATCTGCAGCGCGCTGTTTAAATACGCTGCTTTGCCGACGTTGAGGAGCCTACGTATGTCACTGCGTTCTGATATACGGTCACGTACAGGTATGACGCCTCTAATACCACATACTTAAGTGTGTGGTGACTCCCTGCTTTTCTTTAAATTCTTGCTTGCTCCCTGTTCCAGCCAAATTCAACCATTTGAACCTGTGAGCATTTTTCCTCTGTTTAAGCTGCTAATAAGTGATAATAACACTGACTGGATATTTACAGTTCACTGCCTTCACTTGTTATCCAGTCTGTTCCTACTGTTAGGAACCTCAGATGAAATCTGCTTCTGTGTACCGGCTTTCACACATTAATAAACCAGAGTTGGACCTTATGACAGTCACAGTAATCAGTACAAACCCATATTTCCATCTTCATCCAATACATTGGCATGCTAAAAAAAAAAATCAGGCAAGCACTGAAAAAATACTAAACCAGTAAAGCATGTTCAACGTATGGTTAAACCGTGTTAGACAGTCACACAAAAGTCATGGACAACCATGACTATAATCATGGTTTCCATGGCACCTATGTATAGGTACATAATGATGTAAGCTACATTTATCATATATTTATTTTTTCTTTATTTTATTATCATTATTTTTTTTACTATTTTCCACATTTTAGAATAATAGTAAAGACATCACAACTATGAAATAATACAAAAGGAATTATGCAGTACCAAAAAAGTGTTAAACAAATCAAAACTATTTTATATTTAATTTTTAGTAGCCAAAAAAGTCATACATAGGCATCCACTTCACTGTTTATATTTGTCTAAGAAACAAATTCCAAGCATTTAAGCATCTTTATATCTTTATATCAAAATGTCACTGAATGCATGTTTCCTGTATATTTTACACAGTGTCTTGCAAAAGTAATGAGACCCTTGACTAATTCTGACATTTCATTGAATTACAAACAATACACTGAAATTTCCTTCTGTGCGATATTTTATTTAAAAACACTAAAACTCAAAATTATAAGGTGCTGTTAGTTTTCACATTTAAAAATATTCTTAATATATACATACATGTATATTACATTTTTTAGAATGTGTGATTTGGTTTGTGGAAACCATGTTTGTTTTTTCACCATCCATTTCACCTTCCTTTTTCAACTTTTGACACTTTTTACACACCGGAGACTGTTTCATGAGAGACAGGCAGAAGATGGATAAAACTTTTATGTCAGCTCTTTCTACCCTATTGGAAAAGGAGACTTTTGAGAATGTATTTTTTAAAAATATATACTATATCTCTAACAGGGTGAAATCTAGCAGGCTGCTGAAGCCACTGCCAGACCATAAAGAGCTTTCAAAATTCTGGAATGCATGAATGACAGAAAAATAATAATTAAAAAATCCTACAAAGATCAGCCAGCTAATTTCTGTACCTCCTTGCTCACAGTAAACAAATCAAATTAATTCCAATTTTTTTTTGTTCCTGTCTGAGATACACTGATTTGTAAACAAAAGGTCTTAGCAGTCCAAAAACTCTGTTAACACATTAAACTATATGTGAAAAGAAGTAATATATTTTGTTTTTCTTTGCTGATTTTTACCTGACTGAAAATGACTAGCATGTATGGACACAAGCCTCTGGACTCGGAAATAAATTCCACAGGTAAAATATGACCCCCCGAGACCAGTGAGAGCTATTTGCTCAGGTAGCCCTGACTTCCCATCTCACCCACGTCACCTGACCGCCAAATGTTATGCAACACTCAATGGCTGGACGTTTGGGCGGGGGGTATAGAGGGGGGAGTCGTTTTCATTAAACAATAAAAATAGACCGTTTCCAATACAATTTAGACGATCCAGACAAATGTGCCCCCTTCGCTGGAAGGACTCTGACCATTTCTGGACAACCAATCTGACTCGTTACCCCGGCAAATTGAGAGCCTCTCACCTGGGCCCCCCAACACAGAAGCCATCAGTTTTAATTTTCAAAACTTTCTCTTTCTGTCAAAACCAGAGAGGTGGAGGAGGAGAGAGAGAAAGAGAGAGAGAGAGGGAGGACGGGGGGTGTGGGGGGGGGCAGAGCACCATTCTGAGTTTTATCTGTTCGACAAAATGCTGTTATCTTAGTGCGGTGTCAAGAACTCTATCTCTTTTTTTTTCCAGGTGACAAGCACAGACGAGAGAGAGATAAGATTGGAAACGAATCCCACTCCAGTGAGTAAATAAATAATCAATACTCATCTAAATGTAAATGAAGGAGTCGCCCCCTTTGATAGTGAGGTTTTTATCAACGACCCAATTTTCCACAGACACTCTCTGGGCCTCAACCAAATCACCATCATTCAGCTCTGGCGTAATGGATAGGAAAAAAAAAAAGAAAGAAAGGGAAAAAAAAGAATGAAAAAACGAAGCTGAAACAGTCACCTGAGATCAGCCAAGTTTGGCGAGCCGCGGCCTGCCGGCACTGCTGGGTTTGATGAGCTTTGATGTATCAAAGTTTTATTGTTTTTTTTCTCGGGTGATGTTCTTGCTCGGCCGTGGCACGGGTTTCATTGCCTTGGCCTGTGCCAAAACCAAAAAATAAATAAATAAAACACACAAAAATGTATTTCATTTCAGTTTGTGGTGCTTTATAAACCGCTAAACTACAGTCACCGAACCACTTGCTGCCCCTCACGTGTGACCGACCTGCTCGGCGTCATTTCAGCCATGTCGCTTGGCATTTTCTACAAGGGGGGCTAATCTGTTGCTAGCGCAGCCAACAGACCCGCCCGAAAATGCTGCATGCCACATGGCTTGGGTATGGACACACAAGGCCACAACTGCGGCTTCATAAGCAAACCTAAAGGAACATAAGGGCTTCTGACATAAGAGACTGTTTCTGCATAAACATTAAAAGCCCACCTGTCCTAATGGTTCCCAGCTTCATTTTCTTTACCTTCGATTTTCAGCTCCAGAGGACAATAACAGGGAAAAAAGAAATATTATTAACAATCCAGAGTATATTTCTCTAAATTAAACTGCTCGTACCACTGACCTCTGTTTTTCTAGGTCTGTAAGGTCAAGTGCTGCTTGCATAGAATACATTTGTGCTTCACTCTTCGTTCCAGGCATAAAAATTACCATGCAAATCTGCACGTCAAGAAAGCCTCTTTGATTGCCTTCTTCTTGCTGTACAAATGAAGAGCACACACTTCAGAATGCCATTTGCATTATACACAGGTATTGCGGCAATTACAAAAGGAGCCTAATACTTCACAATCAAAATTAGCCTCCGATTGACGATGCATTTGTTCAAACACTTAAATAAAGGAAATAAAGGGAGAGGTAAAAAGATGAAAGTCAAACTGTTGCATTCGGACGTTTGTGGGCTGGAAAATGGTGTTCTTAAGAAGAGTCTGAAGATGAAAGATGGATGGATCACAACGCAAGATGCCCTGCTGTTTAAACAAACAGATGGATGCTAGCTGTCTCCTAGGTCTCAATTACACAAACACACACACACAAATTAATAAATAAATAATATTAACAAAACACAAAAAATGCCTATTTTGACAGGAGAAAGGAAAGTGGCTGCTGAATTTCCTGAGCAGACATCTGTTATCTTGTTGATCTTCAATAGGGGGAGAGGGTGGCAGGTCCAACAGGGGTATTCGCAAACACTCCTGCACAGCGACTCAGCGTTTAAACAAAAGCTGCTCTTTGTTTTGCTTCAATCAGAACGATCTTCCAGCCTCTCAGGACTCCAGAGGAAAGACAGACTCCACCCTTAATGATACTAATACAGTAAATCCCATTTTGTTCGTATTCAGGTGAAATTGTGCATATGAAAGCTTGCCTCTGCTCTTGGTACACGCACATTTACACATGTCTGCACAAACAGGCACATATGCATGCAAATGTACACACACACCCATGTACACACACGCATGCGCGCGCGCACACACACACACACACACACACACACGCGCGCGCGCTCACACACACACTCACACACACACACACACACATATGCGCACACGCTCACACACACACACACACACGCGCACGCTCTCACACACACACACACACACACACATATGCGCACACGCTCACACACACACACACACACACACACGCGCACGCTCTCACACACACACTCACACACACACACACACACACACTCACACACACACACACATGCAGGTAAAGAGGCCCAGCTCATTAGCAGCAGAGAAAGGTGCCACTGGGAGAGATCCAGTCCCATGACAGGCCCAGATCAGCTCTGACGTTTTCGGGAGTTCGGAATCCTGGGTGGGACAGACCACTAAACCCAGAGCGACAGCTCGTTGGAGGCCCTCACCCGGCCCGTGACACGTGGACCCCCAACGCTGCAGCCCAGAGCCCTGCGTTGATCCGAAACAGCCGGGGCGCAGAACAGGGGTTGAGGGGTACGGAGGAGGCGAAGGACACGAGTCTGCTGACTGCCCGTCACCAGGGACGATGGGAAATGTCTGATTAAGAGAAAACGACCTTTCCTGCAGACATTTTTTATTTTCACATCTTGAATAACATGCATGGTGAGCAAATCTATCCCACAAGTCAAGAGCCCTGGCGATTTCTGAAACGTCCTGTCAATTAAAGCTCCTGTTCAGAATCGTACTTTACATTTTATACATATATATATATATATATATATATATATATATATATATGTATATGCCTGCACACTGTGTTTGAATGAGTATGTGTGTGTGCTTTCATGACTAACATGAGAAGGTGTGACACAAAAAGGTGATATAAAAAAAAAAATTCTGAAACTATGGCAACGCACCTGTCGGGGCACATGCCGTGTGAATGTGTAAGTATACGGGGGGGTTGCTGAGACTCGATCCGTGTCAACAGCGGGAAACATCTGTCTGGGACCTGCCAGTCTGAAACAATATCCCTCCCTGTCTCTCCCAGTCCTGCCCCCCCTACACACACATACACACACACACACACACACACACACACACTCAAGATCTGCCAGACGAGAGAATCCACAGCAAACAGGAAGGGAAACAAAAACTATATTTATCAAAAAATACAAAATAAATTAAAAAGAGAGGCAAGCGTGTGTCAACATCTGTTGACGTTTCCCACCTTTTTTTTTTAAACTTTTTTCTGCGGCAGAATTCGGAGACACCTGTTATTTCAGACAAAGCTGTCAAAAGCGGCGGAATGCATAGGAGGAAATGGAAGTGTGGGCCCCTTGCGAGAGACGCGCGGTTGCAGGGGAGGCGCGGTGGCGAGCTGAAATACCTGCTAAACTGCACACATGTTGCCCGCTTCAGGTGAAGGCTTCCCGATAACCGTTAGTGTGCTGCAGGAAAAAAAAATATATTTTATTACACGGAACATCAGTGACCATGTAATATCACTGCAATGCTTTAGAGGGTACCAGTGAGGGAGAGCAAAAAGGTCAAGTTAATTCATGGCTGCTGGATGGCATGCTTTTTTATGCATTTCACGCACATATACAGTGTGTAATTTAACAGAGGGATCCAACATTTGCCCTCAAGGAAGCTCTAGACTGCACAATGCATCAAATACAGTGCAATTTAACACCCTACAATTGCGCTTACAGCTTAACGTTTCAGATGCTGTAAACAAGTAGTTATAACATAAAAGATGGTTCATACAATGGTTCATTTGTTTTATGGGCAAATGGAAGACTGTTTTTTTCCTCCACATTTTTGGCACCAGCGAGCCTTCTCGCTACTCCAAGATTCTGCAAGCGTCTGAAAGCACAATTGCACCGGCCTAACCCGATTGTTATTGCAGGAATTATCCGCCATTACCGTTAATCGCACACACATTAAACAGACGGTGTTGTATTACCCATAATGAACAATATTTTTGGGTTGACACTGAAAAGAAAGAGGGAGAAAGACAGAAAGAAATGAAAAAAATGCGGGGGAAAATTAAATCACAGTGCGCAAACACCTCAGATGCTTCTGCTGTGATTTTGAAGCGATGGCGCAGAGCACTTCACAGCAGGCTTCGGTAGAGCGCTTGCTGCTAGCTTCCTCCGTCCCCCGGGACACGGATCCATCTTTGTGCGCGGGGGTTAGCCAGGTGGCACTCACCTGAAAAGTGTGCTAAGTAGACAGGTTTAAAGACGTAAAAGGCGACCTTCGGCAGCGTCACCGTCAGCAACAGCGGTTCTCCATAAGCACGAAACCCTCCCCAGCTGCATGGAGGCTTCACACGGGACAATGATTTATCTCTCAGCGCTCTCATATAATCACACGTCCCACGCCCGTACCGAGGGCCAATTCTGCCTTCTGACATTAAACGCAAACCAGGTTTATTTTTATAAAAAAAAAAAAAAAGTTAAACGAGCAATTACAAACATTACGTTCAATTAGATAATTTCAAACACTTGTGCGGTGGGGGCAAAGAGAAGCGGAACTTGCGAAGCTGGCGAGGGAGATGAAAAACGCTTGGAAAAGGGCTTTAAAATAATATTTATGTCTTAGCCGCTGTCATATCTAAGCAATTTGGTTAGCGGTTAGTGGAAATGGATTCAGTTACTTCTTCAGCTTTCCTTGAGCTCAGACTTTAATCCGCTCAGGGGAGATTTGTGAAACCATTTTCAACTCCAACTTCACACAAACTGAGGGGACACAAAAAAAACTTAGAAAAAAATTAAAACCTGAAATCTTGACAGCATGAAGCAAGCTGTAATGCTATTCCGCCACAGCTGTTTTCATTTAAAGCCAAGGTATTAATCGCTCATCGTTCTTTTAAATGTCCACCCCCCCCTTTCCCCGAAATTCCCCCGCATGTCACTTATCCCGATGGAAAACAAAGGTCATGTCTGGGAACAGACACAAAAAAAATTATCTCAGCCATCATCTCAACCACACCAACATTTTATTTTTTTCCCCTCTTCTTTTCTGGTTTGTAGCAGCTTTGTGAAAGATTAAAAACATTCTCTTTAAAAGCTGCATCCGTGGGTATTGTCTGGTTTGTGTCTCACTGGTTTGAGACCCAGCGGCCTGGTTAAGGGGGTCAATCCCAGCAGCCCCTGGGGCCATGGCCTTGGCGAGATCCTTTTTATGTGCGGCTCAGCACTCTCCACTGAATTTGCCACCCAGCCACACCAGCAAAGATGTTAGCTTCTCCTCCGTGTAATACAACAGACAGTATTGATCGTATCTCCACCTGCTTCTGGGGAACAAAAAAAAAAGGAAAAACACAGTTCCAATATCTCTCTCTTCCCCCCCCATCCTTCGGTTGCTCGGTTCCGTGAAAGAAGTGTCTCGCCAATGTGGCGCCCCGAAAAAACCTGACCGCGAGCCATTTAAAGACCAATTTCCACCGACCGTAATGCCTCCATCGCTGGTGTTGTCAACTCAATTTTCGAATATCGCCGCACGCTCCGGCTCTTCGGCGGAGGTGTCACCTGACTCGCCGAGTTGCTGACAAGGCCACAGCCGCTGCATCATTCTCTGTGCCTTCCTGTCTGATAACACCCCTCAAAACACAGAGGAAAACACCGCTCTGTCTTCACACGCCTGCTTTTCCTATCCTGTCCGCTCCCCCCCTACGCATGTGGTCCCCGTGGTAACGTGGACCGCGACGTGTGGGGGCGAGGTCACCCGTCACCCCAGCCACAGGGTTTACAGGGGTTAGGGAGTAGTAAATAAACTTTACAGTTGTTCTGAACATGACGTAGAGGGAGTTTGCAAAGGGTTAAAAGGACAAACCTCCAAACAAAGATGAAAGAATTCTGACTGGAGTTACATGAATACACTGCTGATAAAAACAAATGAAAACCAGAACAAAAACATACTGTATTATGAAATGATTATTAAAACTATGAGGTCATCACAACACCTAAACTCTGTAACTGTTCTAGAAATCCTGCCAGGTCATCACATAAAGATCATGCACATATCCCAAATGTAACCCCTCATATGCTCCCAACTCATGACAGAGTTGGGTTTAGAGGGCGCTAAGCTGATTTGCAGTGACAGAGAAGAGACATGCTATTTTACCGATAACAAAACGTACAGTGAACGCTTAACTCGGTGACGCATTTCGATGCTGAAGCGTGTTGGAGTGCATCGTGAGATTCACTGCTGACGGCACAAAAAGTTTCACCCATTTCATCCTCTATGTCTCCAGGGTGCGTCCACGGCTCCTTCCTTCCTGATCACCCCCCCCCCCACCAACCCCCCGAAGGCAAAGGTGACCCGCCCTGAAACGCATTCCCAGGTGTACCCCGAACAGCTGGGAGAATTCCCGCGGGACACATTCAAAATCCGCCATCCTGAGCTGCATCTTCAGAAGGACAGAGAGTGGGGGTGGGCAGACAGTGTGACCTCGGGCAGGATGAAAGCAGGTGAAATGATGAACAGATCTCATACAGCTCCCCCAAAACCATGAACTTTCCATTTCACACGATTTACTCAGCTGCTCTGTTAGCTAAACGATTAGCAGAAGCCCCACCGCAATTCTGGTGAACCTCTCTGTCAACGTTTACCAAACAGTGTTACGGCACCTTGAGTTGTGCCGATGACTCCCCTCTGCAAAACGGCACACGACCCCCGCTGATACATTAATATGGTGGCGCAAAATAATGCACAGTTATGCCCACACACACACACACACACACACACACGCACACAGATGGCGGGGAACTTTCACCACACAGAAACGGAGTGTAAATGGAGTAACCAGCCCAACACTGAGATAAAAAAATAAATAAGAGGCATAAATAAATAAATATCTGTGAGGAAGCCTTCACGCGTGACTCGGCGCGCCATCCCCCCCACGCTCTCGGGGCTCTCTCCCCAGAAAGGCCGTGGCTCGGAAGTGCCCGTGTTCCGCAGTAATTGAAAACACCGCCCCGGGCACTATCACATTACCGGTCGCCAGAGACTGACGTTGGGATCGTTTTATGGAGTGAGCCCCCAAAAATAGGACTGCTGTCTTCTCCCATCCTCCACCGGCCGAGTCAGCCTGGATTTAGGCGTGGCTGGGGGGGGGGGGGGGGGTTTAGGGGCTGCTCTTGTTGTTTGGCGCTAACTGCCTGTGACCCTTTGACCTAACCTGCCCCTGGTGACTCCTCCGGGCTGGGGTTGGCTCAGGAATGAATGTGCAGGCTAACATTAGCCTTTCGGTAACATCTGTAATGAAGTTGTGAGAGGCTTTTTTGTTTTCACTTTTAAATATTCCTCCAGAATTTTGTGTGGGAACACCGATTGGCTGCTGTATAACATCAATCATTTTCGAAGGGTGTCAGAGATCTCTTATCAAGAGTGTCTCTTATCATGCATCCTGTTTGGGGGCTAGTCTTATTCCACTACACAGACACGTTGATGACATCATGGTAAACAGTGTCCACATGGCCTGATTCCAGACTGTGCCATGCTCACCCTGAAAGGCTAATGCTAGCAAGCTAACAGAGCCAGTGTGGACGTGACCCGAAAGGTCACATATTTATATTCATATATGATACATTTAGGACGAGTCACATATAGAGCTTCTCTGTTTTTTTTTTGTCTCTGTAGAGAACAAAGAATTCCTTCAGGAGACACAGCTTACATTAACACCAACAGCACATAAAAAATAATGATATTGTATATTGTATATGCATGTATGTGGATGAAGGCTTACATACACATATATACGCAATGTGTGTGTATATATGTGGATGTATAGGTATACAAAAGGCATACACAGTATCATCACTGGGAGCAAAAGGAATCAGAGGTTGAGGTTGTTGGAGGGCAGGATGTCTCGAGCGTGCTGAAACACAGGAGACACCTGCTGTAAGTCTACCTGTCCCCACCCTGCTCCAAAGGAGCAGAAACACCTGCACTTCTGTGCTCTCCAGCCAACCCAACCCTCCTCCCTCTCTCTCTCTTTTTCTCTTACACTCAGACAAGCACACAGATGTACAGTATTGCCAAAGCAATTTTCACATAGATTTGCAAAAAAAGATTGTTAACCGCCTTAAAAAATACACAGAGACATACACACAAAAACATAGACACCTCTCTCCCTCTCATTCTCTCTCTCTCCCTCTCCCTCTCTCTCCTTCATTCTCTGTCTCTCTCCCTCTATCTCTCTCTCCTTCTCTTTCCTTCATTCTCCCTCCCTCTCTCTCCCTCTCTCCCCCTCTCTATCCAGCTCTCCATCACTCCCTTCCTGCTGCTCAGCTGCGGGTTCTCGCTGTGTGGAGAGCAGGCCTCTCGCTGAACAGTGATGCAGTGCTTCCATTACCTCCCTCCCTCCGTCCCCCCGTCCCCCCGTCCCTGCCACGCGTTACAGGGATGACACCTGCTGTAATGGGGGCCTGGCCCCTCCGCACACAGACAGGGACATGGCCAGCGCAATCCGAATCCGAGGGGCTCCAAACCAGAGCAGACCTGCGTGCAGCTCACACACACACACACACACAGTCTACAAACCTGACTATGACACGAGCTGGAAAGGAGCTCTGATTGGACGAGGGACACTCCTTGACCCTTACATTTGCACAGATAAAACCGTGACTGTCCTATGCAGTAACACTTGCTGGTAGACTGGCAAGAAGATTATTAAGGAATGAATAATTTATTTAATAGAAAATGCATAGAGTATAAAATGTGCATGGTTATGTTTATGTATATATAATAGATACTCAATGCACAAATGGTAGCAAGCCTGCTACAGTGTAATTAAACCTATGTATGCAAACATGTATAATTATGTACACACAGACATGCATATATACATAATATATGCAGACATTATGTAAGATATTTATTTATTTATAATCATTTTAATGGATATCTGTTGAGAAAAATTAGCCAGAGATTTCTGAAACCATATTGACACGGATGGATCCTGGAGCCAAAGAAAGCGTCTACGCGAAAACCGCACTTCTAAGACGCAGACATTACGCACCGCTAAAAGCACTTGCACGCTCGCCTGACAAATGACGGATGAAATTAACAAACATCCAAATTAGGCGATTTCCAACGCGATCAGAGAGCAGTTTCAGAGCCGCTCGGCTTCCGAGCGCTCAGACCGCCGCTGACAATAAAACATGTCAGCTGTCACTAACGAGGAAAAGCCAGACACCCGTCTCTCCTTTTGTGTTCAAATTCAAACACAGTGTATGCAGCACTGGCTTATAGAAAGTTACATTCAATTACACTCCGCTGTATCCCCCGCTAACCCGCCCCTCCCGTTTCCTACAGAAGCTGCACTGAAGAAAAGCAATTCTCACAAGAGGCACCCATGATGCTTCACTTCAACGGAGTCAAGAGGGTCCTGCGACGGTTTCATTCAAATTTTATGCAGGTGGAAGAGGCTGAGCTTTTGATAGCCTGAGGGTATACAGCGCACGCTATTAAATTCTTTAAGAAGGCTTTCAGTTAAACCCGGATTCAAAATAAGAAAAGACTGTAGGTAGGTGCTGTTTTAAATTAGAAGCCTTGCCCGTCGTTTTTTTTAATACTCAGACGTACGAAATTCTCCTTCAACACCACAGGCAAAAAGCCCTTCACATGCCAGATAATCTAAATAAAAAAGAGAAGCAAAAACAACAACATTCGCAAAAGGGAAATAAATTAACATAAAAAACAGCAGGTACTCACGAAGAGAAAACAAACCAATGAGCCACAGCAATAATTATTTGAAATTACACTAACCATCTACCAAAAATTGACTAAATTGGGCTAAAATATTAAATATTAAATATTGGGCTTGGATAATAAATATATCCAGAGCCATCTGCAGTAGGCTTAAAGGTGGGCCATGCTGTGTTGTGAGGTGTTTGCTCATTCCTAAACGCATTCCAGCAGGAAGCTCAGAGGGCCCAGACTCCTCTGAACCTCTCAGTGGTTTTTAAGTACTACAGGAAAAAAAGGCAACTTCTGTTTACACTGCGAGCTCGGAGCAAGTGGGAGATAGTACACAGAAGAAATTACCATAATCGGAGGCCACTGTGTCTGCTAATATGGCTTTCTAGATGACGGGGCTTCGAGAGCTTCAGGGAGAAGCCGAAGATCAAAACAAACAAAGACTGTAAAAAAAAAGAGAGAGAGAGAGAGACTGTACTTCCCATTGGTTTTCATGTACTCCATGTCTGTTTTTCCCCCCCCATGATCCCCTGTTCAGGACGTGGACGCAGAACCGCGGCAGGAGCGGGAGAGGTTACCCCCACATCTGGGGGGAACGGGTTTGACCCCTGCAAAGGGCACGGAAGTCGGGCCCCCCAAACGTGAACAAAAGCAGTGGTGGCGAGCGGGGCGGCAGCCCATGGCGCCATTCATCGCGGCTAATGACTTGTTCATTAAGAGTGATGATGGATAAAGACTTCTCACGCTGAGATGAAATCAAGATTTATACGCGTTGTTTCCTCGCCCAACTTGTGGGAAGATCATCATCATTTAATTCTATCTCTGCGGCCGACGATGGGCGTCCAGAGAGGGGGTTATCAAACGGTGCAGTCAGCTGGCAAAATCCGAAACGTGCCTTTGGCACATCTGGAGTTTCGCGGGCGCAGCTGAGGGTGAGCAATGGCTCCTGGCGGGCGGCCAAATTGCAGGGGGGGGGGGGGGGGGGTGGTGGTGGGATGGTGTTGTGTGGGGGGGGGGGGCGGCACGCTTCGGGCCTCTGCCGCGCCCGCCACGGCTTCTCCTCGTTTGGATCATCATCATCATTTATTTGCTTATTTATTTTTTCGCCCCCCCCCCCTCCTCCTTCCTTCCCGGCGATGCACGTTGCATTTCAACCGCGCTTCTTTCCGTTTAATTATTTAATTATTTCATTTTCGGAGAGCATCTTACCTCACCCCTACACCCCCCCCCCCCCCCCACCGCGCTCCCACACCCTGCTCTCCTCTTAAGGCCCTTATCTCCAGCTGGAAATAGGGCCCCGAGACACTTCATCAGTGTCCTTCACCGCGCTATCTGCTACTCCCAACTTTTATTAAACTTCAGCTTTTATCAGCTCCCAGGTAATTCAGGCATGACAAATTGGGCACCAGATGCCACTATATATGCCACTGTGCATCTCCTCTGCTCCCAACATGGGCCAGTGGCGTGCTGCTCCAGGATAGGCTATTTACCTTTACCCTAGCACCCCAGCTCTGCGCCACCGCTGCTAACCGCGAAACATCATATCGAGAAGTGCTTATGAATCTGCCATCTAAAAATCACCTTGAAACATCTGACAACTGGAAAATCAAGTACTTCCCATATAAATTATATGCAATAAAGAAATGCATGAAAATGCATAAAATGCATAAAATTACAGTATCTACAGTCACTTGTAATGACTGGTACTGGTAATAACACCTTGTTATGCATGTGCATATACAGTATTAAAATTTGCCATTTTTTATCACAGAAATACACATTTATCATTTCCCAAACATATAACTGCACATATTTAAGACAGAGTGACATTTTTTTCTGCAGGGTTTGCATGTCCTCTGTGAGTGTATTATCTTGAGCTTTCAAAACAAGAACAGTTAGCATTTAACATTTAACATTTTTGCAAAGAAAAGCTTCTTCATGAGTGAATTGGTTTTTTAAGAACTTTAAAAACTTCTATGCAGACCTCTAAAGACAGGTTACTTGTGGACCAGGCATGTGTACATTTGGAAGCATGAGTGAATAGGTATGTTATAAGCATGGTAGAATGCACAGCTCTCCAGGGGTTGGATTCACAGTCTGAACAGAATGTTAGGGGTTCTGTGTGGAATTCTGGGGGTGAATTCTTTACCGGAACCCTTGTGCCACTGTGACCCCTTCCTCTTCTTCACTGGTTTAGCCGGATCTCCCACATGGTCATCGTCACACTGTCAGCAGGAATAAGGGAGACCCTGCAGGTATCCCTGGAGAGGTAAAGACAGGATGTGAGTATCAGTAAACACTGAAAAAACCCTCTCCACCACCAGCGTTTGTAATATTTTGAATGCTAGGTTGTGTTGCTTACTGTTATATGCTTTCAGATTGGTGATTATTGACTGTAATTCCGGCTATTCTGTAGCTATGTTGTTGTTGTTCCTGTGATGTGTATTTAGTGTATCGCGCCATATTATCCACAGGAGTTACTCTGGATACGAATAAATTATGAAACAATACGCGGGAGGACAAAAATGACAGATTTAAATTTGGTTTGTCCCGACTCAGTCAGGACTGGGGATGCTCACTTGCGCTCAGCTGGCATTTGGTGGCGCTCATTTGGGGACGTCAGGGGAGAGGGGAGAGCCACATCGGTAATATTTTCAGTTCCTCTTCCGGGACGTTTCATTTTGGGTGTTTTTTTCTTTAGACAGGACACTATTTATGATGCACTTAAACCGCTGAGTGCCGAGTTGCCTGCCTAAAAACCTCTTTTTATTACTTAAAGAATGGAAACGCTCTGTTGAAATAAGGCACAGACAGCTCAACAGTTTGCAATGAGATGAATCAATTGCGGTAATTGTCCTATAAAGCACAGATACATATTAGAGTTTTGACATGGCGAAATTGATCGTGATTATTACAACAGGCCGAGATCCGAGCCCAGCCCCATCTTTGCTCCCCACAGAGAAATCTGTTTCACAGTTTCCTTAAAAGTAAACAGTGATGAAAAAAAATATCAAAATATACAGCACTGCAAAAGCGAAGCGATTTGCACAACAAAACCAAGAAAACAAGACTGTGCCCATAACCCAAAAGCACCTCTAAACCTGCTGCCCATCTGCACACACAGTGACAACCTCACACACAACACAGGGTCACGCCCCCAAACTGTGAAGACACAGCCTGCTGAACTTGTGCCAGGACCCAGGTGACCTCTGACCCCACCCACACGCATCGCACCCCTCCTTCCCCCACCCCTGGCACTGCCCGTGGACCCGCCCTGGTTGAGGAGGGGCACACGCAAAGCGGCAGGTTTGGAATCAGCGGGCACAGCCAGGCCTCAGGGCCGCACTGATTCAAAGTGATTCACTGAAACAAACACACACACGCATGCTTCTGCACACACACACTCACACGCACACACGCACACGCACGCTTCTGCACACACACACACACACATGCACGTTTCTGCACACACACACACACACACACACACGCACGCTTCTGCACACACATATGCACATGTGCAGAAAGGTACCAGCATGCACCCTGTGTCACGCCTCCATTTCCGAGCACCGTTGTCACTGGGAACGTTAACACCACTCTCACTGCCCCGCCCCCCTCCCCCCCTGCACACAAACATTTAACTTAAGCAGCACCAGCCTGATGAGGAAAAATCATGGAGACATGGCTCACGTTCAACAGAAGAGCTTCCCGCTAATCGCAGACCAAAAAGCACACAGGGAGAGAGAGTGAAAAGATCAAAGGAAAGCAAAAAAAAAAAACAAGAAAAAGAAGGAGGAGAGAGTAAAAGAAAACAGCCTGGCGGTACACGTGTTAGGACCCCTGTCCTCCTTCATTCACAGGGCTGTCCTCTCCACAGCCCGAACCGTTTTGACACTGTCAGCGCCAAGCCTTCACATTGGCTTACATCGCTTGGTCAAGAGGCCTCTATCTGGCCCGCTAGCCAGTGCAGGGAGTCCGCTCTAACGCCGCCAATTCCTTCTTGGCAAGCAGTTGCCCTGAGTCTGTCAGCGTGACTTCAGTGCCTTGCATCGGGCACTGCCAGCTGATCTGAGAACAGCCCTTTACCTTGAGAGCTGGAGCCAAGCCCAGAGCTCGGGCCGAAAGAAATATTTATAAACAGAAACAGAATACAAAAAGAAGACAAAAAAAAAACCAAAAAACATATCTTTTGTTTTCTAGCAATATGCACTGCATATCATATCAAACTGTTGTCCATGCCTATGTAGACTGCAAAAGGCAATTGGCCAGGCAATTTAAATGACACAATGGAATTACTAACATATGTTCAAGTTAACAAAGCAAACATTCACTCTCCAAGCATGGTTTCTAACTGTAGGTGGATACAAACCTACCAGCAAAAAGGTGATCTATTTAAAAGAACCCAATAAAGAGGTCTTCTGAACTGGTAAGGCTGCTAAGATATTTGGCCATAGATATAATTAATCACACCTGTGTTTATATATAAAAATATGTTTATATATGTATATGTTTTATGTATAAAAACATCCTGTCATATCATAACAATAAAACACTAAATATTTCTTTGAGTCCTAAAACCTAAAAACAATCGACTAATCAGATTTCATTTTATACCCTGTGGGAGAAAGATGATGTTTTCGGTCCAGTGTTTTACAGTAAGCACATGAAAAAACACCTGAACAGGTGATCTGTTCACATCTGGACTTTATCTGTGCATCAGTATTTTGTATTATTGTGTAGCGCTGCAAAAGTTTGAGAAGCCAAGCACCCTTACAATGTGCTTTGAAAAAGATTAGAATTATATGTTTTGTACATTTTGTACATTTAATTTCGGAAAACAGAAAAAAAATCTGGACAAAGTATGTTTTTCCCTTTTAAGAGTTTTTGGAACCTAAAATAAAAACCTCCATTTTGTCCACAGACTGCCCACTTTTAGACACACATTGAACCAGCTGATACCTCAAAGAGTAAAAGCCCAAGAACAGACACCTGTGGGATACCATGTCTACCAGATAATTAGGAGGAAACCTGTTTTGCTTTCGTACATAACGATATCCATCTATGCAAAGTTTTTGAGCAGACTGACTGATATTTAATATTGTTGACCGATATTTAATATTAGTCTGTTGACTGCAGCATTTTTAATTAATGGAAATTTCAATAATGAAGTGGTGTAGAAAGTTCTATGGAGTAACAAACCTCCTTGAGACACTGAGATACACCAGGCTGCAAAAACCCCCCGTTTAAACCCAGCCCGGCGTGTGAAACCCAGGCCCTACGCGTTCATTTTCCCAATGACACTGTGCATGCCGCACGCTCTATCACACACACAGCCATTTACCATACCCTCGCGCATCTGCCTAATTGCGACGCTTGGCCTTCTTTAAGGAAATACATCCAGCACACATTATTGGACATTATCCACTGTCATTATTTCATCAAAAATCCATTTGATTCATTTTCTTTGCTCGTCCGCCCAGCTTGCCGCCCGCCTGCCTGAGACGGTTCTCCCAGCCAAGATGCCAGCTGTTTTCCGAGGCTAAAATGTGTTTTAAGTGCTGCTGCAGGACGGCGAGGCGCTGCGAGGCCTGCCAGCCAGAGAGCATCCCCAGGCAAACGGGGGAATCAGTGGTTAAAAAGCAGGCTTTTCTTGGGCCGGGGCCAGGACGCAATCTACCGCACAGCGGCCAGGCATAACCGCAAGGGCTCCGGGTTGCCGCGCTGCCTCTGCCCAATAAAAATCTCCTTTCCTCAAAAAAAAAAAAAAAACTCTTGCCGTCAAGTGCCAAGGTTCTCTGGCACTGGCAGCCTCTTCAGACCCGATTAACAATTATAATTAAAAAGAGCTTCACAAAGCTCTTTAATATAAATTAACGCAACAACCGATTAGTATTAGTTGCTGGGCACTGTAGTGCAAAACCGTATATTGAGGAACTCGGAGACGGGGGAAAGGAAAAAAATGCAAATGGTTGCGCTGAAAACTAAGAGGAGTGCTGGCAGCCAGCAGACACTGCCCTCTCTGCAGTAACAAGTTTAAGATAAAGATGGCTGCCCTGATCTTGGATAGTCGTGCTAAGCCTTTCAGAAGCAGAAGTAACCTGCTCATACCCCTTTTATTCCTGCTGAGCTGCACAAAGACAAGATCAAGCGTCACCAGAGAATGCGCTTTATCAAAACAAAAGGAAGGAGGATCCTGCCAATATCAGGAACGCACACAGATGTTTATGAAACTGTGGCTGATCAAAACCCATCTGGCATTCTTGGCTGCTTCATGGAAGCTACAGTCCAAATGGTGCTAAAACTGTTAACGCCATTCAGACGTTACACGTACCAACAAAAAAACAGTGTTGTATATTCAAAAGCCAAAGGTCATCTCACCAGCGATACCGCTGCCCTCCCACAACTGTGCAAAAATACAACAGGACACCCCATTAGGGTGATCTTCATAACCTTTGCTATGCCATTTCAAAATATCAGCTAAAATATCCCAACACATGACTCCAATGGCCTAAATAGGATTTTTAGTTTGCCGTTTTTTTTTTTCCCGTTTACCTATTTGTTTGAAAAATAAGCCAATTCCCTGGTCGAAAAACGCTTTTATTTTGGCAATTTGTTTTGTCTCCCAAGTTTCGCTGGCTAAACCAGACTTGGGGTAACAAAAGCCTTTGATAAATCGTGTCCATTAGGCCGGAATCCTGCAAACCTTAAAGTAAAAAACATACCGCAAACAAGAAGATCATTAGGAAAATGAGGGGGGACCTGAACCGCACTGTCTGTGAGAGGAGATAAATGATCAAACCCTCCTTCAGTCCATTATGGCTTCTATTTATACAGCAGGCCACGAAGGAGCAACACCAGTTGAGGGGTTTGTTTAGAATTAGGTTACTAGCATTTTTGGGGAGGTTTTTCTTTGGAATAAACATTAAATTCCTAACAGAAAAATTATGGCATTAAATTGAGATAATATCCTCATACTGTGCTAGTGCAGATACAGTTTGGGACAGGCTCTACCCTGACTTCCAGCTTTTGAAATATGCCGTATTTATGTCAAAATCAAAATATTAAGCCAAATATCTGGAAATAAACATATTCCACAGGGACGGTGTCAGCGTTTTATTTATGAAAGGCAGCGTTTTTTGGGGTGTTTTTTTGCTCATTTTTTTTCCACTGAAGTGCCATGAATAAAGCTGACTTCAATACAAAAACATAAAACCCACAAAAAAAACCCCCACACTGTTACCCTACGATAAGTGATCTTCAAAAAAAAAAAAAAAGAAAAAAGAAAGAGACAGAGAGACTCTGTGAGTGCTCAGGTGATTTGTGTATATTCGTCGTGGATTCGAACGTCTCCGCCTGTCGGATAAGCCCAGGCTTTTTAGGGGTCCCCTCAGATGCGGCGACTCTCGGGGCACGTGGTGGTGAATTTACCCCGCTCCGCCCGTAAAAACCGCCACGCGGGCAAGTGCAGTCCGTCACGGAGGCGGCCGGGTGACAGGGAGAAGCGGAAAGCGCCGGAATTCCTTGCCGATTCTCGGCGGCGGGGCCCCCCCCCCCCGCCACCCCCCCAACCTCCGTTTGAAACAGAGCGAGGCATAAAGGATTGCCCTCTGTATTTTTTCATTAGACTTTTCTTTTGTTACCGAATACATAAATCCATTGTGGCACAATGCAATATGTATCACGGCGCTACACCTGCGGACGTCTCATAATGGCTGCCATGTCCCTGCAGTCGGGGATGATAAGTGAACCCCCCGTGAATGTTAATGATAGTGATCAGTCTGTGGCAGCCCGCCTCTCCATCTTCCCTCTCGGCCCACGTGCCACAGACAGGGTGGCAGGGTTCAAGGAACTAAAATGAAAACAAACGCTCAGGGTGCGAAAAAAATAAAGGAGGAAGGAAGAGGCACAACACCCCCCTCTCCTCACCAAAAAAAAAAAAACCCACCCAAAATATAATCCACGTGCCTGGAATGAATGGCTTGTTCGTAATTGCACGCATTGGGTTTATACGTGTTTTTTTAAATAAATAATTATATCATCTATATATTCCGATACTGTCATCCAAGCAACCGTTTTGCTCTTGGTCCTTGTGTGCACTGGGCAGGTAAAACAAGCATGAATGAAATTCCAAACTGAAAAAAAAAAAATGAAAGGAAAGGAGAAGGAGATGGGAAGAAGAATCCAACCGAAGGGCTAAAAGGCTGTAATGCGTTATGGGGTGTGACCTTAACCGGCGTGGCTACCGGCGTGGAGCTGCTCTGCTCAAGTCCACCCCCTTGGTCTGTTTAATCTTTGGGGTTTCTAATCTTTTCATTAAAAACGTCCCTCCATATCAGGCGACCTGAACTGGCACTTTGAGAGGCAGGCCAGCGGTTATCAGGAACAGGTGGACCAGGGCAGATATGGCAATTTACATTACAGAATGGGCCTGGGGTGTGTATCTGGCCATTGTTGTAAACGGGCTTGACAACGCGTGTGCTTGATGTAACTGCCACCCCGGCCTACGCTAACTCAGACTGACGTTGGTCAAAGATTTCTACACGACTGTCCCTGCTTAGAAGCACATCTCCAAATTCTAATAACCTCGAGGTAGTCTTGGTAGCCTTGGAAAGAGTTTGGTGCTTGCGATTGAACCAAACATAGCAATGGTGAAATCCACCCCAAGATCTCTTCACCTCTTAATTATTATGGTTCCGTCTGCAGTCATGTTAAAATCTGAGAAGTGTCCCCATCAAACTTGTGTTTAATCAAAGAACCCAGAGTCTATGAATGATGATTCAAACTCATTATGAACAATATAAGGAGAAGAAAAAAAGCTTGTGCACGACATATATAAGATGCTGCTAGTGGGAAGTAATCACTCTAAAATTTAAAAAGCCAGCTGAATTGAAGATTGACCATCTCTCTCTTTCCAGAAAAGAGGACAGACCTTATTTCATCTTTCTTTTCAATTTTATATTACGAACAATGTTTCTGTTTAAAGATTTGATATGTTTGAATAATGGAGTCCAAGGCCTCAACAATCTAGAATGTGAGATGAACCCAGAGAAATCCAGATCACCTTGGTTGGGAGATCACTCTGACACAGACAAGCACTTGCTCAAATGGCATTTTTTTGTGTTTACTATTAAAGAAGAGCTGTGATACTGAAATAATAATTAATAATGTTAAAAATAATAACTCGTAAGATGCCCCCAGCTGTGCCTTTATTGTGAATAGCCATGTTTTGTGAAACTGTACAATGTCATAACAGAAAAAACATCCATTTTAACAAACCAATCAGCATGAATAACACAGCACACATGCATTCATGCGCTCAAAGCCATTCACAAAGCCAAAGATCCAGCTGTATTATTCTGCAGCGGGTTGCACTTATGATTTCACTGGTTTGACCTTAATAGACGGTTTACATTTTGTATTGACATTCCAGCAGAGGTGTAGGCGGCTGACGGTTTTCACTTCACGATGAGCTAGACTTCGTGAGGAACCTGAGATATTAAAGCAGCAACGAGGCAAATGAGCTTGAACAAATCGGATATGTGAGGTTTGCTCAACACGATCCCTTTCAGCGGGCTGTCGCCCTACACCCCACACCCATGCTGTCCCTCACACACCCCCACCACCGTCTGAGGATCCCCCTGTCCAAAATCATCAATCGGTAAACCAATGCAAGATCAGAAATCAGAAATCATGGGCTGGCGCAAAAGCTGGGAACCTTCAACAAAAACACCAAATAAACTGCGCACAATTAATCCCAGCTCTTTTTCAGTTGACGTGTACGTGTCTGTAAGGTACGTGACCACCCATCCCTCATTTTCACATCAAGAGGCTCCTAATGGCTGTTTTGAAAGGGAGAGTGGGAGACGTTCCCTTGGCGTGGCTCCGGAGTATTTATTCCTTTAATATTCCTCAGTTCCATTCACGCTGCCCGACACGTCTTCCCTGACGCTGGGCCTTTTGTAGGAGCCCATCAAGCCAGGGAAATGTGACAGGCTTCTCCACCGCACCATTGCAGCAAAGAGCCGAAGACCCCCCCCACTTCAGCAACACGGTAACAATCCGGCTTCCCCCCCCCTTTCTAACGATGAGAATTAAGCACCAAAGGCCCACTGCTTCCCGCAGTAGGAGCCCAGCTTCAGTCAGGTGCCATTCAAGCCGGCTTTTCCCGTGCCAAGGGGGATCGGTTTTGATTTACTTCTGATGTACAACGCATTTCAAAACACTATTACCCCCCCCCCCCCCCAACCCACACCAACTGTATGCTTTTTTCCCCCTATTCTTCTCTTCCAATCCTCTGTCCAATTATTTTCATCTAAACACCGGCGTTTCCAAGTAACAAACTCACCAAAGTAGCAGTTTGGGGAGAAATAAACACAGCCCATCCACCGCCCTCCCCCACCCCCAAGCACCTCACTCCACCCCCCCCATTTTCTCCGTGTCTCCACATTCTCCTTGTAGAACTTTGCCAAAGTCCTTGGAACTCGCCAAACGCGGTCATGCCTGCTTAGCTCGCTCGACTGATTGTGCCAGAAAAGAAAATAAGACACAGATGTATACAAACTCTTGGTGGTGCCAGTGGAAAGACAGCTAATGGCTTCATCTCGACCCTCCCCTTTGCAGCTGGGCACAGGTGGAGCCTAATTAGAGATCCCTCCCTGCTCAAAGTCAATCCTTTACCAGTTGTGACAACCGAAAGGAGGCCCCATGCACCACCCCTCCACATCACACCAAAAAAAAAAAAAAACAGAGAAAGAGGAAAAAAAAAAAGAAGAGAGAAGGAAGAGCGTTGGATCGGAGATGATGCCGTTGGGCACCCCTCGCCAGCCCAGGTGGTGACGGGTTTGCCTTGGCACGGGCAGCGGCCGCGCAGAGATTCCCAAACAGACTCTCCGCTCGCCGACGCCCAGCTGACAGCGAGAATCCCAAACCAGACCTCACTCTGTCAGCCTGGGCAGACTCAGCGAGCTGGAAGAGGTGTTCAGGCACACGGCTCAAAGAGGGATGGGAGGGAGGGATGAGGGGTGCAGTGGTGGGGGGATGGTAAAAAAACGCAAAAAAAATAGGTAGGCACAGCTTGCACAAGTCAGCTGTGCATGTCAGGGCAGCCGTTATGGCAGAAGATGGTGCCACAGAGAAAGTGCAGTAGATGTGGGGTGTCAGGTGGCAAGAACGACCAAGAGACGAGGGTGGCAAATGACAACCACAGCAGATGATAAACCAAAAAAATAAACAAATAAATAAATAATACAAAAAAAAAATCCCCCAAACAAACATGCGAACAACAACAGCGCCAACAACACAGAATCACAAAATCTGGAAAAGCCAGACTCTCTCCCACACCACACTTCTGTTTTCTCAACACAACACGAAGGTGTCTCACCGATGCACAGAAAATGCTTCTGCTCCATCTTCCATGCAATCATTTCGGCTTTGGATCTGCGGAGCCTTTCAAAGCAACCCCCCCCCCCCCCCCCCCCACACACACACACACACATATTCAACCCCCCCCCCCCCCCCCCCCCTTCCCAACGTCCCCGTCCATCCACCCTCCCCTCCTCTCCCCTCCCATCCCGCAGAAAAAGGGAAGAAATAATCCTGGCTGGCCTATTCAGGATGTAAAGTGCATTAATATCATAGCGAGAGGGGTTTAAAAGACTTGAAAGGCTGTTCCTTTGTGCTGGCCTGAGTGACAGCAGAAAGACATATGTGTCTTCAGATGAGAAGAGGCGAGTCTCATTACGCACTGTTTGCTTGACACTGAGTGATTCGAGTGTTCCCGGACACTTCAGTCACACAGATATAAAACACATTAAATGTCTTTCACAGCACTTTACCTGACACTGTTCATCTGCACTTATCTATTATCCCTGATAGTCCTGCTTTTTTCACTGTTTAAAGTCTTAAATAAAAATCAGGATTTCTGCGGAAAGCAAGGGGGGTATGGGGGAGGGGAGGGGGAGGGACGCATGGGGGGGTTAAAAGAAGGAGACTGTTTCCCAGACAGGCTCTTTTGCCAAAAAGGAAACCGAGTCAGAATTTTGAAATTTAAACTCTAATCCAACATATATATTTGCTTATGACAGACATCTGGATTTTAATAATCTTGGTTCGGGTGATGAATGTTTACCGGTAAGGGGGGGGAAATGATTTCCGTTCTTGCATTAGTAACTAATGACAGACATATTTCTCATTTGTGAAACAAAAAAGAATACAAAAAATAAATGAAATAAATATATAAAAATATGCAAAGCATTCCGCATTTTTGGCCTTTGAGTAATTTTTTTTTCCTGTGACAGAAATGTGCCTAGAAATGTAACCAGAGAAGAAACCTATAAAAATATAAAAATAAATGTAGGGTACTGCCCAGCTTTACAACAGTCTGATAGGTCAGTTATCCTCAGCTGGCTAACATTTAACTGGAAATGCTATGCAGAATAACAGAATAAGTAAAATCTATCCACACAACAGGTTATATTCCTACTGTATTAATCACGTTGTGGTCTATACTGCACAATTAAACTAAAAGTACAAGAGAAAGCAAGATGTTTTCCTAATCAACACATAACTGCGGTTTATTCGTATCATTAAACTGTAGTCACAATTAAAAATAGCAAAAATACATTCATGTCTCGTGGAGTCAAACCTATTGAGATATAATTTGATTCTGCTAATTGTACTTTCCGGTTCTATTATTTAGAAAATGTTGTTAAATTAAAATGCACTGGAAAATGTTGTTTGCAACTGTAAGCACAGTTCAATACAGGTATATATAAAAAAAATATATTTTTTATTATTATTATTAGTGCCAAACTGGGTTTCAAGCAAGAACAAAAGGGCATCTAGTTACAAATACTTTATATCAGAATTAATGAAGTAAAACATTAATAAAATAAAACAAAAATAAAAACAAGCAGAGACGTTCATGGTTATGCATTCTTTTTATTTTCTATCCAATCAGTAACAGAATATGCTCATTGCCTGAATTAACTATTCGCTGCATTCACCTTGCCATCAACCGCTGTGACACGTACTACTTACACTGTGACACATACTGCTAAGCAGATTCTGTAACCATGTCGAAATGTAGCAGACTTGCAGTCCACTGACTGAGTGTGGCTGTTCATTTTGAACAAGACAGCTGTCAGTAGAACCCATAAACTGCACTGCAACTTGACAGTTTCTGGCATTGGTCAGTTTATCCCACTGAGACAGTCAAAAAAGAAATGTAATAAATTAAAATAAATGTTATACACCACAGCTGGTGCCTTTGGTTCAAGCCAGTTTCTTTTATTCTCCCCACTTCAAATCCATACCACATCTAAACTTCAAATCCATACCAAATCTCAGTCTCTCTGTAGGGTTTCTCAACACACTTGGACCAATCAGAGAGAGCTTTGAAGTCCACCTGTGGACCAATCGGAGAGGGCTTTGAACTAACTTTCAGGTGGAAACTTGGCCAGAGGAGATCAAAATCATCTGCTTCTCATGAAGTTTCTGCTCCTTCCAAGTTCAATCGCCCCTGCAAGTTTCAAAAAGGAAGCGCGAGAGTTTTAAATAACCAGGTTTCAAGTTCGACAAGCCGAAGTTGAGGAGATCAAAGAACGCATTCTGCTTTCACAGTTAGGGGTACGAGCCGTAGGATTGGGCGAATTCTGTTCCTCGCGGCGTGGCGGTATCGCATTCGACAGTAGCGCCGACACACAGCCCAGACACTCTTCCTGCCGTGACACACTGTGCGTCTCTCGCATTTGTTTGCTGTTGTCTTCCCAAACAGGCACCGAATCAGAATCACATCCTCGCAGCAGAGTGGAACCATCTGCAACCACGGCAGGTTCCTGGCTCTGCGGGAATAACAACGGAAAACGTTCGTCTTCCACAGCTGCAAAGCTCAGCCGCGGTCGCCTCAGGTCACCCTAACCCGGGGAAAACCCGGATTCGGTTGCGGTTTTAATTAATGCGTGATTAGCAAAGGATGTTGAGAAATGACCATAAAACCTTCATGAAGGTTTACTGATTAGTTCTCCCGGCTGATTTGCTCTTTCGACATCAGTAGAGGGTCTTGTCCGCATGTATCGTATCAAGGCTGTCAAAAACCTGAAAAACAAGGGTGCAGAAATCCATAGCGCACTTTGCAGAAACTGTCCACAGTCCAAAGAAACGGGAAAAAGAGAAAAATCTAGGTCCTATCTTTGATGGAAATGCGTCAGTGCATTAAAATGTAAAGAACTGCTATGAGGTTCCCTGTCCCCCTGCCTTTTTTTTCAACATATATGGCTGACTGACTTATTTGAAAAGGAAAAAACTTGTTGTAAACTGCACCCTGATGAGCATATCTGCGGTGTGATCTGAGCACTGTGCCGGAGTCTGTTTTGAGCCCAAACAGCCCTGTAGGATCTCAGCAGGATAAGAGATCACTACTGTGCTAAGAACTGACCACTGCAGGGTTAACCTCTCAGTGCAGCTGCAGGGTGTGGAGCAGAGGTGGTGGTGGGGGGGGTGGGGGGGGGGGGGGGTGCAGGGGGGTTTGGTGCATCCCTCAAATTTGTTTTGAAGCTACCTTAAATATAAAAAACACAAATCTCAAGACTGTGAGGAGAAGCAGTGTCGGGTTACAAAGATGCAAAATCATTGTAGCGAACTGTCCCATACTGTAGCACACCGTGATTTCCCTACCATCAGTGAATGAATTCTTCTACGGCTTCTGCACAAGCCGGGTTCCTACACCTGGGCAATCCTGGTGCTGGACATGCTCAAACACAACATTGAGCAGTGGAGGTGCAATGCTTCGGGCCAACACGTGAAGGACGCTATAATAACCTTTTGTACCAGATTCACATTCACAGTGAATGGCTGACAAATAATAATAATAATAATAATAATAATAATAATAATAATAATCGTATACTTTATTGATACTTGATTGATTGACACCAGAGGGGCCAGCGGAAACCCACGTAAACACGGGGAGAACATGCAAACTCCACACAGAACGGACCTGGGACAGGATTCGAACCCAGGACCTTCTTGCTGTGAGGCAACAGTGCTAACGACTGAGCCACCGTGCTCAGTGGCGTGGGCACGCTTCCTCTCCCCTGATGGGCGCACCGGTTTAGCCCGGCACTGCATGCACTACCTTCACTCCTCAAACATGACGTGACGTTAATCTCACCTTTTTTTCCTTCCTGTAGCAGTTTTCAGTCAGCCTTCTTATCTCTCTAAATGAGCAGCTAGGCTAATACCAGCCTGAAGCTGCTGTAGGCGGAGCAGGGCGCTCGCCCCGGTGGGCCGCTCACACACGCACAAAGACCGACTGTTTCTTTCAACACCAGCCAGGGAGAGGGGCACTCCTCTACCAACGCCAGAGTACTGCCACCTAATTTGTGAATGGGCTCGCCAGAGTCCGGCGGAGGTGACGTCCACCGAGGTATCATCTGCGGCAATGAGCAGGCAGTAAATACTGCTGAACTCCCTGCGGGAGGGCAGTGGGAAGGGGGGAGAGGGGGAGGAAGAAAAATAAGGGCAGGTAAGGTGAGAGGGCACCATATTTGTTGGTCAGCATGCTCTAGAGAAAAGGGCAGCTGTCATCTCTTGCTGCGAGGGAGATGAACCAGATCAGCCAGTGAGAACTCGGAGCCCTGGACAGCGTGGAGCAAAGCTGAGATCTGCCATAACAGGAGATTTTCCCTCACAGCAGAAGGTGCTTCCCGTTCCCCTCTCCTCCTCCTCCTCGCTACTCTCTGAGTGCAGCAGTAACTCAGACAACAGGGGGAAACTAACAGAAAAGAGGTGCCCCATATTCACACACCCCAAGCAACAAGCTCTCTAACCCACCCCGACCCCCTAATTCCCACCCGCAAACCGCGACCTTCCCCACCGAAACCTGGCGCCTTTCCCAACGGTTTCCGAGCAAAGGAGGGGAAACAATCCTCACCTCTGCAGC
This sequence comes from Megalops cyprinoides, assembly GCF_013368585.1. NCBI lineage: Eukaryota > Metazoa > Chordata > Actinopteri > Elopiformes > Megalopidae > Megalops > Megalops cyprinoides. The sequence goes on from NC_050586.1 coordinate 4,081,661, forward strand.
GGCACAAAGGGCCGGTGCGATTTACGCCGCCGCGCAATTAAACAGCAGCACAGAGGGACTGGACGCTGTGCTGTTTATTTAATGTCTGGGAAAGCGGGGTGTCTCTGGCCGGGGGAGGGAGTTCAATTTCAGGCCGTGCAATCAGTTTCTGCGGATTTCATTATTATCCCTGCCGCTGATGTGACGGGAAAGGGGGTATTTCTCTTATTTGAGCCCGTTGCGCTGATAAGCAATCTTTTAAGCAATCTTTTATGCATTTATTTATTTCATTTTACAATTTCGACGCATTTTCTCCTTCCTCTAAGTAAGAGCGTTATCAGAAGTGAGACTGGAGAAGCTCACCCCGCTCCACAATGTTACAGATTAAATCAGTGTTTCAGGAACTTTTTTTTTTTTTTTTGAAGTGCTTTTATTTACAGTGCAATCTGAAGATCTCAAACAGCTACTAATAAAGAAATAAGGTTTTTACAGATTCCCAGACGCCTGGAATGCCAGGAAAGTCGAAGCGATTTGGAGCTTCCTGAAGAAGCCGCTTGACATGCTGGGCATTATGCTAGGCTCTTGTAGAGAGAAATTAAAAACTGGAACTTTCACAGAAAAAATGTGTTCATTTGCCAGTTTGAGATCTAGTTTGCTGCTTCTTTAACATTTTATTTGCAAATCAGTTTTACTCACACTTTACAAAATTACGCACATGTACACACACACAAACACACACGTGCACACACACACACACACACACACACACACACACACACACAGCAGCACTGATGTCTGAGGTGGCCTACATGTATATCCGGAGCCTGTATTTGGCGGGAGTGACAGGTGGCTCTGTGGGGATGTGTGGTGGTGCTGGGCTCAGCCCGGCTATTAGAACACATCTTAATTTCGCCTGACACAGAATCCCAGGCCAGGCCGGGACAGTAACGACATGCTGTCATCCAGTCTGTCAGCCCCTGTACGCCGTCCTTCTGCTGCGAGCGCACGGGTGTCAGGGGAGGGACGAGAGAATGGGGCAGCGCACCGCCACTTACGCCCTTACACTCGCCTTACTGCAGGACTACACCCAGCACCCACTCACAGACACACACACACACACACAGACACAGACGGACACACAGACCCAGCACCCACTCACATACACACACACACACACACACACACACACACACACACACACACACACACACACACACACACACAGACACAGACGGACACACAGACCCAGCACCCACTCACAGACACACACTCAAAGACACACGCACGCACACACACACACACACACACACACACACAGACACACACACAGACACACACACACACACACACACACACACAGACTCACACACACAGACACACACACGTGCACATACACACACCCACCACCCACACACAGACACACGCACACACACACACGCATGCACACACAAACACACCACCCACACACCCACCACCCACACACAGACACACACATACACACATGCACACCCACCACCCACACACACACACGCACAGGGCAGCCATCGCAATCTCACACGCACGCACATACACGCCATGATACACATCACATTCTGATTCCAACCTCAGAAAATAAAAATGATCTCACAAACTCTGAGTAAGTCAGAAGCCAAGACACACACACACACACCATCCTTAGACACATCAAAGCTGTGTGGAATGGCTGGGCACCTCGTTTCCAATACTGGGGGAAGGTCGCTGGGTGCGCTTTTTAGAAGTTTAGAAGTTTTAGAAGTTTCTGCTGTGATCTGATCGATGGGTGACTTTTGGGAAACCGTCCCAAGGGCACTCAGAAAATCTCGTTTTTGCGCTGCCCCTATGACAGATTCACAGTCCATCTGTCCAGCTCCGCCCCTTTTAAACGCATAGGCCACGCCCGTGATGCCCCCTCCTAATAGCAGTGCTTTTTAGCACAGTAAATCTGGAGGGGCCACAAGCACACCCCATCCTGGCCATGACATACTGTCTCCTCGCCGCCCCCCCCGGCAGGCCGTCACCCCAAACTTGCCGGCTTAAAACTTGGGCCTTAACTACGTGATTAATGGTTAAATTAATTAATTGCTAAATGTATGCTAATTGTTTAATTGCTCGTTTGATCTATGTAAGATCATTTATAAATTAAATGAGCTGATTTACAAAGTTTATTGATTGGATGTGACAATGAATTATTTGGCCGACTACCTGATTTGCAATTTCCCCGATTAATTGGCAAACCTTGCGGAGGAGCAGGGTTTTGTTAAGTGGGCTCCTTCCAGGTGATCTACACTGGGGCTGTCACGGCTTCACATATTTATGAAAGCAGGCAGGTGATAATGATGTATTAATATTAATGTAAACTGTAAATTTTCACAAGAGGTGGTTTTAAGGAAAGCAATCTGGTAGCATCTGTCCCTATAAATCTGCTCACAAGTTTTCCAGCGCGGATAAAATAAAAGTGTAGGGACAGAGTCTGTGCTGAGATCAGAGAGGAGAGAGGAGGAAAAAAAAAAGTTTTCGTCTCTCTCAGCTGCAGGTACAGAGCAGTGAAGTACGTGATGGATGCTTTTATACACTTTGGCTAATGTACCCACTAAATACCCCCTTCTTTCTGGAGACAGAGACGCAGCATGGTTTTATATGTCATCTTATTTAGGGAAGAAAGAGGGGCCAACTTTACAACCTTCTGTTTTGTCTATTCAATTCATTTTTTACTGCTTGCTCCTCTGACTGGCTGGAGGGGAGAAAGGGAGGGAAAAAAAATCTGCCAAAAAAACAGGAATGACAAAGTGCTCCAAAACACTTTTAAAAGCTTATTGGTCCATGTGCATTAAGGCCTATTTCAATATTTGTTTACAAGGCTCTGAGACGATAAATCTCGGTAAGATTTCCCCGGCTGCAGATTTACGGTGGGATTTTAAGACGCTATTCGGAAAACGGCGGAAAGCTGCCGACCCTTTCTCACCAGACAAATTCACAGAACTGAGGCGAGGAGGGGGGGGAGGAACGAGGAGGTAAAAAAAAACAAAAAACAGGCCCTGAGAGCTCTCCCTCAACTGTCCTCTGACGGCCGAGGCCCAGCCAAAACCAACAGCCCGGACGACCAAGAGCCGCGGCTCCGTGCGTCTGCCCCCTGCCTGGGAGAGACAGGCTGTCCCGGTAGAACATTCCCTCCCCGCTGGCAGATCTCACCCGGGCCAGGCCCGGGCCAGATCAGCCAGGCGTGCCCGACGCTGGCACGGACACAGGCACCGTTCCACCCCCACACAGCCCCTCCCCCGGGGCTATCACCAACCGCTGCTGCCAAGAAAAAGAGAAACAGCGCCTCTGGGGCAGAGGAGGTGCTATGAAGCCACAGCACCGATGACGGTCAGCAAGAGCATGTAGTGTGCGTGATCAGCATCTGACCACACTGACCAAAACCACACCCATCCATCTCTCAAAGCATACGCGTAATGACCAAATTAGGCCATTCAGCTCAACCAGTTCAGCTTACAGTCTTTGAATCCACACAGACTTCTTATTTGTCATGACTGTGAAAATTTGCAACCAGTTCACTCAGGTATTACAAAGGAGGCTCCCCCTACTCTCCAAACCCAAACTTTGAAAGATAGAGGGAGATACTTTCCATAAAAAGCCAATGGGACAAACTCCGACCTTAATGAGTTATATAAATGGTGAGAGGCTGGAAATTCTCATGAGGCTGGAGATTCTGAGAAGCAGCACGTTCGCCCGCGGTTCCCTCATGAACCCACGCGACGGTGTGGTAGGAGAAGCGGTTCCGTCCGGGGGGTGGAAGACCTGTCCGATCTCGCGCGGCGGTAAGCCAAAGCAGATTTTTCCACATGTTCCTCAGTGCCTCGCCCTGCAGAGTGTGTGATCGGAAACAGACGCGCTGGCGGAGGGAGGGAGAGAGAGAGCGGGAGAGGGAGAGTCTTGCACAAAGCGACGCTCACACCGCCACGAGCGAAGGCCCTTGTTCTGTCTGTCAGGGCTCCAGAACGCCCGGCACCCTGCGTCTTCTCAAGGAACATCAAAGCGCGCTTTAAACCGTGCGGGACGTGGGGTATGTGTGGCTCTGCCTTCACCACGGACCCTTCAAAACTTTTTTTTTCTCCCCCTCTCACCATTCATGTGTCTGTTCCATAACTGCGTGGATCTTTTGGTCATCTGGCAAAAGTCTCTGCAGTTCGTGGTGAGGCCAATTGTTGTCTCTTCCTTTTGCTTGATTAAAAAAAAAGAAGTGAAAACAGATTTTCTGGGGCACAGAATATTCAAATCAATTCCAGACGTCCGTCACCTAAAAACTGACCCCCCTGGAACCCACAGTCCTTGATACATGTGGTTCCATCTCATCTCTGTCCTACCACCCCCTGTTTATTCTGCCAATCATCACCCCCATTACCGCCATGCCCGTCAGCTCTCTTTGGAGAAGAAAATGAAAAACAGAGTCATTTTAGGCGCAGGCTAAAGGCCACCTCATTAATAGTGAGCACTGTGTATCCCTTTTTTTTCAGCGGGGTCTTGGGGAACCAAACCCGCCACCTTCATTGCTATACACCTCATGTCTCTGTCACACCACCATCCTGGATGGGCCTTTTGTTGCATTTTTATTACAAAAGTTTAATCTACCTTCAACATAAATCTCCATTTTAACACCGCACTGTATCACAGAATCACCACCCTGTTGCATGATGTTCGGGATTCCACCTCTGCCCAGGCCGTGAGCTGGTTTCTACAGAAAACCTTCAAAGAACCAATGAGAAACAGCAATAACCTCATTGATCCCAGCTCAGAGAGGGTACAAATATAGCTGGTATTTATCCTTTATATTTTATTGAAACCTGAGAGCAATGAGTAAACAATGAAGCACTAAACCTTATATTTTTATTAGTTGTATTACAAGTAGTATTGATAGTAGTGTTTTTATATTCAATGATTCATTTTCCAGGGTCATTTATATTGCTTGTGTGTGTTTCCACCAGTTATCCTTTGGTAGAGCTGGGTATTTACTGAAGCTATTCAGGCCAGGTACCTCTCTGATACTGACCCACCTGTGGGTCCAACCTGTAAACCTCAGGTGTTCATCCCAGCTCTTTTAACCACCAATGCCACACAGCCAGACATTAAACACAGATTGGCCCTGGAGGGGACAGCCCCCAGCTTTTTACCCTCCGGCGGCGGCCAAGGTGGAGGGTAGCACTGGCATCACAATGGCTTGTGTGGGAATTCATGTAGGGGAATGGGGGGGTTGGATGGGAAGGGTGGAGAGCAGAGGGGATGGGGGGTGATGCAGGGGTTGGAGGGGGCAGAAGAGAGAACAGAAGGGGGGGCATGGGAGAGTAAATAAAATAAATAAATAAATAGAAATAGGGACTGTGCTGCGTCCCCGGCTCCTGCGTTTCCCGCCCGTTTGGTGGGGGTGATGGATGGGGACGGGAAGTGCCAGCAGCGGCTTTGGCGGGAGCTCCCTATTCCGCTCCGCCCGACGAGATTTATGACACGCCGGCGCGCTCCGACTCCGCCGTTCGCCGTTCGGCCTCCCGCTCCGCTGATCGGGGGTCCGACAACAGTTCGGGGGCGTCCAAACTGACACGGTGGCTGCACGCGATCAGAGCTGACGGACCGGACCTCTCCGGGTCTGCCCGGGTCCGTAATGACACCTCTCTATTCTACAGAATGTTTCTACTGTTTCTGTGAGAAATTTCCACCAATGATCTGCAGCTGATGAACAGAAAACTGTGGAAGAATCAAACTGTGTTTGCATGATAAAGAAATTTAAAAGAGCCTTAAGTTGCAAGCCGCTTGGGATATGCTGTCTAAACTCCCCTGATTCACTTAATACCAATGATGGGGCACCCTCATCTGAAACAAATGGTAAACTATTAGTTTCAAAGATTTCATTTTTATTTTGAACAAGTGTGGTCCATAAGAAAGCACATGAACTGCAAACATGGATCATTATCTACATGTTCACACATATCCATTCTTACTCTGTTATACTCATCGTTTGCTTAGTTTTACAGACGTGAATGACTGAATTGCAATGAATTCTTTTCAAGAATGTCCCTCAGATCAGCCTTGCAGCTTCAACAATTGCAGAGACAGAACATTCAGCCTGGGGCACCAGGCTGAGGATCTGATGAATGTGTGATGAATCTATGAGAAGACTGTGAGGTGGGGAGCTTGTGTACTGCTGATTGTGGGTGGAAGCCACGGTGACCACCATCATGGGGTACAGCTTCTCTACAGTTCAGAGGTAGACGTTATTATGTTTATTTGCTATAGTGCCTGGCTCTGCAGGGGAGGAAATAGGACATGAGGGGTGGGGGGTCAAGCTGAGCGCACCCAAAAGGCGTTCAAACACCTCAATTTAAGACAAAAATCCTTACAAAGGCATCCGGTCCAACACCCAACCTGCACCATTCAAGAGCGCCTAAACCAGCGAGATTTAGCACGCTTCCTGGAGAGACAAAGTGGAAATTAGCCGAAAAGTAGAGCCAAAACCTCAACTGAGCCCAACCCCAGCAGTGGTACACGCTCCCCAATATGGCTACAACCACGTGCAAGAGATCCGTCTCCAGCGATGACATCACTCAGGCTGTTATGACATCACGCCTTCCGATTTAAACCTCTACACAATTAAAGCTCAGCATGCGAGGATCAGCAGAGGAGAGCACACCGTAGACAGCCTCATGCGTTCCAGCACTAATTGTACATTGCTAACGGACGTTTTTTTGGCCTCAGCGGAGACAAAGACAAACCGCGCCTCCGTGCAGCTTGCTCAGGAAAGCTGAGCCCGCTGCCATCTGCCTGCGGAGCTGAAGCACGCGGCTCGGCCATCTCCACAGCCCCGCGGTAAAAACGCAACGCGTCACACCCGCTCACCGCACTCTGTGCAGAGTAATTGCTACCTGTCGGAGGCGTTGTCAATTCGCCGACTTTTCACCAGCAATAACTGACGCGTCGCTTCATTTTTTTTTTTATAAATGAGGTTCAAAATATTATCGTTGAGATGGAAGGAAAAACACGGATGGGGGGGGGGCGTGACTCGTGCGGTAATTATCGGGTTTGCGCTGTCAGTGCGGCTGATTAGCCCCTCTCATAAAAACATGACCCGCAGCCCTGCAAACAGGGCCGCCCGTGTTTACGGGACGCCTGCCGCCGATCCGGGAGGCGCCCGTGGGCCGCTCATTACACTGTCACAACACGACCGCGAGGAGAGCCACCGCTCCCTCTAATCTCTCCGAGAGACAGCGCAAAAACTTTCCTCATAAATTGGAGAAATAAAAGGTGCCTCCGCCACTCCGGGGATGATCTGAGGCCCCCCCCCCCACCCAGTTTCTACAACGGTTTGTGCTGTTCATACGCACCACAACCACGATAGACCAGCGGTGCACGCATGAAATGAGGGTTAGGTAACGTCTCTGACCACTTCTGGTCAATGCTGCTTCACAGACCAGACACAGTCATCACCAAGCAGGACTGCAAGGTCACAATGGGAAACAGCCAAACCAACTCCCTGAATTCAATCTAAAGCAGGACATTATATTAAGGGAAAGTGCTACTCAATATATAAAAAGAAGAATATTCCCAGATTAATCAGGAAAGGTATTAAATCAAATCCAGGGATTCTTTTTTTATTGTAATATGGTGGATAAATGTAGGAGCCTTTATTTGTTCTTTATTATTTGTCTGAATCTGAACAGCAGTCTCCCTTAAGATGACAGTTTCACTGAATTTAAAGGTTAGTGTTCAGCATAGACTTCTACATCAGATTCCAAAATAATGTATGATCTAAAATAGGACAACCTAAAGCTTGTTTGGTTTAAAACTATGACAAGTTCACCCCTTTAAAAACACACAAGCATACCTCAACTTAATTTTGCTTCATTAGAACACACTTTATTCTTTAAACAAGCCAGGTGTGAGACTGTAATCTACTGACAGCCCACCAACCAAGCCATAGTATCTCAAGGGGTTGAGAAAAAATATAGCTGCCTTGATAGCAAGCTAAGAAGCTACATCTCAGCCTACTGACAAAATAAATTAATAAAAGAGCTAAAGTTAGGCAACTGTGCGGTGATGTAGCTGGGGAATTGGTTTCATATCTATCGGGCTGCACATTCAAAACTAGGATGGGACCCTACTGCTGTACCTTCCAGCGAGGTGCTTGCTTCACTTTAATCACTGCAGTATACAGCACATAGAAGGAACAGGTAGTGTTGTCATCACCAATCTATCAATGCAGCTAACTGAAACTACTTTATATTGCTGGGTGATCATTTAATTAATGTATCAACACTATCATAAGCAAGTCTGCAGACAGAGAACCGAAAGGCTGCTATTTTTCCTCACTAAATTCATAACATTGTTTTCAAATTTTATACATTACCCATTCCACAGGATTAAATCTACCAGCTCCAGTGACCGAGCGCAGCGAGGAGGATGCAGAGGTCAGGGAATTTGAATTATGACCAGAGGGTTACTGGATTGAATCTCAGAAGGGGTTCCGCTATTCCGCCCTTGAGCGAGTTACAGCACTTCACCTTGGTAGCTTCAGTAATTACCCAACCGCACAAAGGGGTAACACGCAAAATGGAAACTATGTAATTCGCCCTGCATAATGGCGTCTGCCAAGCACATAAATAGCAGAATGGAATTAAATTAGCCAAACATTAAAAAAGGTTTTTTTTTATATTTGGGGCGGGGGGGGGGGATATTGTTGCGGGGGGGGGGGGGAGGCTTAGTTGGCAGATGAGTGATGTAGACAACCAGGACGGCGCACCAGCTCTCCCACACCGCGTTGCGACTCTGACAGGTAGAGTGTCACCCAGTCCGAGAAAAGCCGCTAATTAAGAGGCGCGCACCGGGGCTGTAGCATTGATGCCTGGCATAACACGGCATCAGTGCTGTCGCTGGCAGGAACCAGCTGCAAACAAGAAGGCTAAATAGCAAAGAGGGAGAGAGAGAGAGAAAAAAAAACACACACACACACACACAGACGGGAAGATCAACTCTACCACAATTCTCCTTCCCTCAAACAAAGCACCGACCACAAGGTGTAATTTCCATTGTCTCTATACTACCCTGTATTTCTTACAACTGACTGACAATTTGGTTCCACCCGCCCTTCCCAGCGCTGTTGCACATACACAAATGAACCCCTGGCATGCTCCGTGTATCTTCAGCATACACATACCATACATTCAAAAAGACTATAATATTTACACATTCACAGTCATGTGGTTTTTTTTTTTTCCATATTGTACCGTCATTTCAAATAAAACATTGGTTCTTGTTGCCTGGTACAACTGTGCCTTAACAAACTGGTCGGATAGGGGCATAGTAAATATGTTGGTTTCGGTTCTTGGCTTTTTTTTTTTATTTTATCTTGGTATGGCCAGCTATTCAGTTCTATTAAGAACTGCTCACACAGAATGCAATAGTGTTTTCAATTGCACTTTTTGCGTCATTGAAAATACTACTCCAAAATCCTCCTTCCTTGAGATTCTAAAGCGTAAAAGCCTGAGCCTTAAAGGAGTAAGCCTGCTACATCTCGCTGTCCTGGACTCCCCAACCGCAGCGGGCTAAGATCAAAGCCAAGCTCCAGACCAGCAAAGGCCTGCACAGTAAGTCTGAGCCCGCGCTCAACACCTGAATTCAACACCAGTGCCCTTGCCAGCCGAGGCTCTCAGCAGCCGAGGACAGGCTGGATTTTTGGCCGCTCTACTGTAATTAAAGTGCATTCAGCATGAACAAAGATTTCATTGAAAACGCCTCAAATTTTGCTTAAAAAGGCATTTGCAACACTGAAAACAGTCCACACACTTATATCAGCTCTAAGAGGTCCGAGACTTATTATTTTTTTTAATATTTAATTTAATTTTCAACACGTCCAGGGAGTGCAGACACTGTGTGTGAGGATGGTCATCAGGTCACCCCCCCCCCCCCACCAACAGGAGGTGAAAAGCTAAGTGGGTTTGTTTTTCCCTCCCCGTAAAAAAAGGCAGCCATCAGGAAGCCACAGAGTACATAAATAATTCACTCCACAAGGTGATCTATAATGTTAATGCCAAATTCTATACTAATGATCCAGCATCAGTGCCAATTGATTTCAGCGGAGCATTTTTATTATTCCAACGCACTTTTAAGGACCCCTGTCTTATTAAATCATATTTATATAATAAAATCGATGCCGTTAAAATGTTCCAGGAGGATTTTAACACCATAAGGATGAATTACACATTCTGAAACTCTATTAATTTCAATGGTACATGGCGTCATATTTAGATTTAATAGAAAGTTTTTAATGAAGCGGGTTGGAAAAGGGACCCGGTCCTCCATTACCAGATGATGGATAACCGGGAAAGGTTACCAGCCAGTCATTAACACTCCCTTAAATTACGAAAGTACTTGAGGCTTTTCTCTTTTTTTCCCTCCCCTCGCCTTTCCTTTTTTTTTTTCTTAAATAAGATAAAATAATATTAGAGGGGAAGGGTGCTGAATCTAGTCCAGGCGTAATTAAATACACTGATGGGGTGAAAGGGTTCCCAGGCAATGGTGGCAGGAAATGTAGCAGTGAATCAAAGAAAGGTGCCACGCTTATCTGTCAGGCTGAGTCGGACAGCGGGAGAAGCTCTTCCCCAGTTACTGAAGGAGCCCAGCTCTGAGGGGTGCAGATACTGCAGGCGAGAGGCCACAGTCTCTCTCTCTTTCTCTTTTTTTTTTCTTGGCTGGGATATTGCCCCGGGTTCACTTCTAATGGCGAGTGCGGGAAGAGATAGTTTTAACTACACGGTGTTCGTTTGCAGGGCAGGGCTGAGGCCCGCTTCTGACATCACAGCAGTTTCCCAGTTCAGAGCGTTCGCTGAGTGGGTTTTTTTTTTTGTTTGTTTGTTTTTTGAGGAAATGGGATTATTAGGGTGACTGATGAGAGATCACAAAGCTGCAGTTTCATCTGTAGAAGCAGTTTTCTGTCTTCAGAGTGACCGTTCTCAGTGCCAAATGATATGCACCAGAAGCTCAGAGTACAGTACATGCTTTGCTCATGACGGTAAAGCTAAAAACATTTATGTCACTGCCATCGTACAAGGCTACATACTGCAAGGTTAGACAGTTTTGGAAAATGCTGTACAGACGGTGTATTTTGTAAGATTTAGTACAGTAAATTCTTTCATTCGACCGAGACGCCACCATACTACAGGGACCTGGTCTTGCTCTGTCCGGCTGTCTCTCTGTTCGTTTTTTCTATTGGATATATTGCTATTATGTTGCACTGTGTGGATGTGTATGTATGGACAGACACTGTTGTGTATTCTGTCTTCTGTACCTGTCTCTAATTTTAATGATCACACCAAATGGAATTCCTAACATCCTAATGGTTGAAATGGGGATAAAGTTGTCTTGAACTTCAACCTGATTCACAGACACAGATAGCCAAACAGCCTTACTGGTTGACTGGTTGGCTCCCATTGTTTAAACGCACTGCAGTCCCCGGCAGCCATGTCGCCCGCCTCGCAGCTGAGCTGGGGAGAGAGAACAGAACGAGCGTGCGCTTGTGGAAGAGGGTTTGGAAATTGATGAATGGGGAAAATTAATAGCCTGCTCCAATACTGTAATTAGAGAGATGCTGATGGCTGAACGCTTCAAATGCCTTCTCTGTGCAGCACAGACACACGCACACAGGCTCACACACGCGCGCGCGAGTACGCAAACACACAAACATACATACACACGCAAACACACACAATCACACACACACACATACACACACAATCACACACACACGCAAACACACAAACATACATACACACACATACACACACAATCACACACACACACACAATCACACACACACGCAAACACACAAACATACATACACACACATACACACACAATCACACACACACACACACACGCAAACACACACATACACACACAATCACACACACACACACATACACACACAATCACACACACGCAAACACACACACAATCACACACACGCAAACACACACATACACACACAATCACACACACATGCAAACACACACAAACATTCAATCACACACACAAACACACACACACACACAGTCACATGCGCGCATGCTCATGCACACACACACACACACGCACGCACACACACACATGCACACACAAAACAACCCATGAAAACTACATCTCTGGATGTGGGATTTACGCATATGATATCACTTCTGTTACATCATAATTTACTCACTGTGACATTATTTACACTGCAACTAAAATAGTTTCAAAAATACTTTGAAAATAATTTTTGCAATGTCACAAGTAATACAATACTCTTTAAATGGAGGAAATAACACCAAACGACACATTTTCAGTTACACGTCTTTTCTCCTACGGCAGCAAACTGCCTATCAAATGCCTGACCACCTCTGTGATGTCTTAACTGCAAGCTGTAACACTTTGTTTTCTCAAGGTAGGGACTTCCACCAGGGAGGAAAAAAAAAAAATCAATGTCAGATCGTTCATACGTCAAATAAATTAAAGGCTCCTCATCGAAAAGGAATGTTAAAAAAAAGTTTCAACGGAAAAAGGATGACTGCATTTAGGGAAAGGGATGGGCAAATTCTGACAGATTAGCAGTAAACAGGAAAACAAAAACACCTCCATCCTGCATCTAGGGAATTAATGAGTGCGCAAGGACCATGCAAACATGCGTTTAGAGGTGCCTTTTCTGAACAGAGCCAAACTGCATGGGCTGTAAGTCTCAGCTTCCGGTTTATGGCTGAGGGCCTGCATATGGCTCTGAGGTGACACATGCGTGGTGTTCACATTCCTGTCTGACAGCCTGCCCTGGCTGCTCAGGTGAGCAGGTGATGTGTGTGCAGCATAAACAGCACCTGTCTGACAACATCACAGTGGTTCACTTTCTGCTCATCCGGACTCCTGTGACTACAGCAGAAACTAAAATTACCCACTGCGCTACACCGGAAGCCATGTGCAGGATCTGAAAGGTACTCTGGCTCATGGAGAGTTTAAAAGCAAAGGGGACGAGGAAAGGGGGGGGGGGCGGGTTTGGGTTGCAGTTTTGACGGAGTATCTGATAAAAATAGAGGTCACGGACGCAGTATTCTTCAGATTGCTGAGTAGCACGGAAACAGGGGCTCACTGGGGACGATGGAATATAGGACACGCGCGGCTAAAACACCGGCATGCGGCACCATGATTACTGCTTGATCCTTCCTCTGGTGAAGGCTCATGCCAGCGGAAATCACGTCCCCCCAGGGTTACACTGCTCAGCCCTCAGCTTAAAAGGTAACGGCATGAAATATACATACCGGGGGAAGAGGGATCTGTGTGCAAGAGTGTGTGTGTGTGTGTGTGTGTGTGTGTGTGTGTGTGTGAGTGTGTATTTGTATGATGTTGTTTGTGTGCATGTGTGTAGGAGTGAATATGCATGTGTATGTATGAATGCATGTAGGTATGTGTCTATGTAAGTGTTTGTGTGTGTGTGCATGTGTGTATGTATGAGCTAGTATGTCTTTGTGTGCAGTTGGTTGTACGAATGAATACACCTGTGTGTGTGTATGTATGTATGAATGTGTGTGCGTATGTATGAATATATGTATGTGAGAATGTGTGTGTGTATGAGTGCGCCTGTGTGTGTGTATGAGTGTGTATGTGTGGGTGCGTGTGTGTTCCTGTGTGTGCGTGTGTGTTCCTGTGTGTGTGTGTGTATGAGTGTGTGTGTATGTGTGAGTGTGTGTGTGTGTATGTGTGGGTGCGTGTGTGTTCCTGTGTGGGTGCGTGTGTGTTCCTGTGTGTGAGTGTGTGTATGTGTGTGTGTTTGTGTGAGTGTGTGTGTGTGTGTGTGTGTGTATGTGTGGGTGCGTGTGTGTTCCTGTGTGGGTGCGTGTGTGTTCCTGTGTGTGTGTGTGTGTGTGTGTGTGTGAGTGTGTGTGTGTGTGTGTGTGTATGTGTGTGTGTGAATGTGAGTGTGTGTATGTGTGTGTGTTTGTGTGAGTGTGTGTGTATGTGTGTGTGTGTGTGTTTGCGGCTCCAGCCCGCATTAAGCCAACATGGTGCAGCGGCTGCAGAGGAAGGTGATTAGAGGCATTAGGGGAGGGGCCGCAGGAAAATGAGGCCCCCTGGCTGCGTCTGCTTGCAGATCATTACGACTCTCTCCTTAGCCTCCCCACATGACAGTCTATAGCTCTCATCTCCCGCTCCCACCAGGGGATCATTAAGGCTGTGATCGTTAACGACTCTGCCGATGAGCGCCTTCCCGCCACCCGGTTCCGAGCTGCAACCGCGCCACGTTCCCGGCCCAGGTGACCCAGAAAGGCATGTGGGAAGAGGCAGCGTACCTTAAACAACGACCCCGACGCTCCCCAGCGTCCTTCCCTACAGCCAGGGCCTCCCCCACAGCACAAAGGCAGCGGGCAGGACGGGGTTAACACCTCCCAGAGCTCAGGTAAGATCATAAATAAAAAGACAAGTTCAATCACGAGCACAGCGATCCCCCCCCCCCCCCCCCCCCCATATCACCGACTCCTCACCACTCCTACCCTCTCTGCTGCAAGACCAGCTCCGAGCGTTCCAGCACACAGCCTAACAATAATGGGGGTTGAAAGTATCACTTGCACGTTGAACCGTCTCTTCCACCTCCAGGCAACACATCAAACCTTTATCCGTCTCTTAATATTAAATATTAAAGACTAGCCAACTTCAATAATATGAGATGTAATAAACTGCAAAAAAAAGGTTCCACATATGAAATCTGCCCTGTTTCAGGCAGACTGAATAAAGGGAAAAGAGGCACTATTATTTTCACTCCCAGAAACCTGATTATATATTTTGTACCTAAACAACATCAACAATAAAAGACTGGTGGTTCTACGCGTGGTTTCTCTCATATAATAGATTTTTATGCACGCATCACGCTCCTCGCTGAAAGTGGGCATTTTTTAAAATTACGCATTCATTGTTTTTTAATAACGCCACCAGACCGGGGTCGTCAGCCCTCTCACTCCTGCCCCTAAATAACGATGAAATCAAAACGTTTCGTTTGACTGGAACGCCGAATAATAAAGCCGGGCAATTTTATCAATTACGTTTCTGCTTTAATTGTTGACTTCACTTAGCGCTGGCACCCAGTCGGTGGAGCACGGCGCCATTTTTCAATTAAAAGGTCCAGATGTTTTTGGAGGCTCCGCTAGACACGGGCAGTTATGAGAAATGCTTTATCGGCGTTGCAATAATCACTACAACATCAGCTCCAGGCTGCATTATCATACTCATGTTTTATTCCCGACCGCTTTCTAATGTAGCGCTTAATTATGCCCGGCGCAAGACAATGCCAGACCTCCGCGGCCAGAAATTTATTTACTCGGTAATGTGGCGCAGCAAACGGCAGTACCCGGCTTCCGCCGAACGTGGCGCTCGGCCGGGCGCAGCCGCGGGGGGGGGGGGGGGGGGGGGATGGGACTGCGAGGGTAAGGAGGCGTAGCGCCGTCGGGTGAAAGGGAGACCGCCATTCTCGCCACAGAACAAACAAGGGAGGGAGAGAAAAAAAATGCTTCCTCACTCAAACAGGCAGACATATTTGGTTATGTAAAAGGTCACGGCAATTCCGGGCGCGTCACGAGGAAACGAATATAAACTCGCGCGAGTCAAACAACTGGAACCGATTCAGAGCGCATTTCACCCCCCCCCCCCTTTCCCAGCTGCCCCCGGCTGCCCCCCCACCTCCCGCCACCACGCACCCACCTCCTCAAAAACAGTGAAGCGCGAAAGCTCTGCGAGGGTTATATAGAGATATGGGGCTCGGCGCGGCTGGCGGTGGAGACGGATCCGAGCGCTCCTCTCTACAGAAAGGCAATCAAACCTGCTGCTCAAGTGTAAAGACACTTATCTGCTGCGGGAGTACTTTAACATCATATTTCCAGCGGAAGACAGTATCAAGCCTGACAGCGGTCTGCTCTCCATTCAGTCATACATCTCTATGCATCTCTATACACACACTCCACCTATAACAGCCAAAACAAAGACTCGCACCGCGCCCCGCACGACAAGGCCTGGCTCCAATCACACGTTATATTTAATATCCTTGGCGTTCCATCGCCTGTTTATTACCTATATTTATTTATTTATTAAAGTCTGGGCGGGGGGGGGGGGACTCGTGATGCAGTAATGATGCTGATTTTAATCAGAGTCGCTCGGGTTTTTTCGCCCCAGCCTGCAGTGCTAGCCTACTTCCCGTTCTTGCTACAGGCGTACTCTTTCTCATCACTTCTTTGAGAATAACGGTAGTCCTCTATTACGGCCGAGCAGGTAATATACCAGCGCACCGCACAGCTTGAAGCGAGCCAGACTTAATGCATTCTTAAATTTACAAATAAATAGCTTCTCTGCGCTGTTCTTTTTCTTGTTGCTGTTGTTGCCGTTTGTTGGGAGAGGTATATTTCTATTAGCTGCCTTCATCACCCCCGCACTTATCTGCGTAGTCAACCAAAATAAATGGAGAGTCATTCGCCCTCTAATATTAGCAGGCTCTCTCAGACAGCACTCGGGCTGATGTTGACATGATAGCTTTAATATCACAGGTATGACTGAAGGTGTAGAATTAGCTCACTCCCTCGCCCCCCCCCCCCCCCCCCCCCCCCTCGCTCCAACCTTAAAAACTAAAATGACTTCTTATTGTAGTAGAGTGGTGTGATAATACAAATTTCCCACTCATTCTTTATACAGTGCTGGCCAAAAGTATTGGCACCCCTGCAATTCTGTCAGATAATGCTCAATTTCTCCCAGAAAATGATTGCAATTACAAATGTTTTGATAGTAATATCTTCATTTATTTTGCTTGCAATAAAAAAACACAAAAGAGAAAGAAAAAAAAGTCAAATCAAGTATCAATTTACACAAAACTCCAAAAATGGGCCGGACAAAAGTATTGGCACCCTTTGAAAAATCATGTGATGCTTCTCTAATTTGTGTAATTAACAGCACCTGTTACTTACCTGTGACACATAACAGGTGGTGGCAATCACTAAATCACACTTGCAGCCAGTTAAAATGGATTAAAGTTGACTCAACCTCTGTCCTGTGTCCTTGTGTGTACCACATTGAGTATGGAGAAAAGAAAGAAGACCAAAGAACTGTCTGAGGACTTGAGAAGCAAAATTGTGAGGAAGCATGGGCAATCTCAAGGCTACAAGTCCATCTCCAAAGACCTGAATGTTCCTGTGTCTACCGTGCGCAGTGTCATCAATAGGTTTAAAGCCCATGGCACTGTGGCTAACCTCCCTAGATGTGGACGGAAAAGAAAAATTGACGAGAGATTTCAACGAAAGATTGTGCGGATGGTGGATAAAGAACCTCGACTAACATCCAGACAAGTTCAAGCTGTCCTGCAGTCCGAGGGTACAACAGTGTCAACCCGTACTATCCGTCGGTGTCTGAATGAAAAGGGACTCTATGGTAGGATACCCAGGAAGACTCCACTTCTGACCCAGAGACATAAAAAAGCCAGGCTGGAGTTTGCTAAAACTTACCTGAGAAAGCCAAAAACATTTTGGAAGAATGTTCTCTGGTCAGATGAGACAAAAGTAGAGCTTTTTGGGAAAAGGCATCAACATAGAGTTTACAGGAAAAAAAACGAGGCCTTCAAAGAAAAGAACACGGTCCCCACAGTCAAACATGGCGGAGGTTCCCTGATGTTTTGGGGTTGCTTTGCTGCCTCTGGCACTGGACTGCTTGACCGTGTGCATGGCATTATGAAGTCTGAAGACTACCAACAAATTTTGCAGCGTAATGTAGGGCCCAGTGTGAGAAAGCTGGGTCTCCCTCAGAGGTCATGGGTCTTCCAGCAGGACAATGACCCAAAGCACACTTCAAAAAGCACTAGAAAATGGTTTGAGGGAAAGCACTGGAGACTTCTAAAGTGGCCAGCAATGAGTCCAGACCTGAATCCCATAGAACACTTGTGGAGAGATCTGAAAATGGCAGTTTGGAGAAGGCACCCTTCAAATCTCAGGGAGCTGGAGCAGTTTGCCAAAGAAGAATGGTCTAAAATTCCAGCAGAGCATTGTAAGAAACTCATTGATGGATACCGGAAGCGGTTGTTCGCAGTTATTTTGTCCAAAGGTTGTGCTACCAAGTATTAGGCTGAGGGTGCCAATACTTTTGTCCGGTCCATTTTTGGAGTTTTGTGTAAAATGATAATTGATTTAATTTTTTTTTCATTGTCTTTTGTGTTTTTTCATTGCAAGCAAAATAAATGAAGATATTACTACCAAAACATTTGTAATTGCAATCATTTTCTGGGAGAAATTGAGCATTATCTGACAGAATTGCAGGGGTGCCAATACTTTTGGCCAGCACTGTAGGTTCTGTGCGTCGTCAAGGCTAATGGCGGCACCTCCTCACACTGCTGCAGCTTCTCGGTAAATTAGTGCAAAGGGGCCTTCCCCCCTATCACCCCCCCCCAAAAAAAAAAAACAATGACTGATACCACACTTAATCTTGCGAACGCTTAACTCCCGTGAAAAATCTCACAGAAGTAGCCGGAGCGACACTGATGCATCGGAGCGACGCCGAGCGCCGCATTCATCACGCCCGCTGCTAAATTAATCTTGATAGCCCAGAAACCAAATTACATCACTTCACGTTTCGCACGCGCCGTTCCATCCCCGAGTTCTGGACAAATATTTGTCGTTAATTACTCATACTTAAGAATTCACCGTGTTACATTGATGAAGAAGGGGGGGCCTGAGTGTGAAATTAACTATAATCAAATTATAGGGAATCACATGTACACCTTTGATAATTTTCGTAGATAGCGGGTCATAAAAATGTTTTATGATTTGATTTGAAATCAACATCTCAAGCAAGCACTCTATTTCTGAGTATAACTAAGCAGCTAGTACATTCAATCCAAGGTCCACTGTAAAAACTAGTGTAATACAATAAAGTCTGGAACAAACTGATAATTGTATCAGTTTTTGACATATCTTTTACACAGCGCTTTTCATTTATTTTACAAGCAATGGAAAAAGAATCAATTCTTTAATTTTGTTATTGACTTTAGCTTATCACTGTAGTTAGGCCATAACGCTAATCAACTCCTATCTGAAATATCAAATTTACAAATGAGTATATTCATTTTTGGTGGAATTTGTAGTAGTGCCATAAAGGTACCAACAGCCATATAGATGGTGAAATAAAAACAGTTAAAGTTAAGCTGAAAGGCATATGCATATCAGGCAGATAGACAGTTAGAATGTGCATTTTCGTTTCTGCAATTTCTGTGTCTGCCACATAAAAATTAAAACTCAGCAACACCAAATGGTATTGCTGAGTATTTTCTATGAAATTAAAACACCATACATGTGCACTGAACTCCCCTCAGACAGATCAACTCCATAAAACAACAAGCAGGTCAGAGTTCAGCACTGTGCACCTTTAAAATAAATTAACCCCTCATAACATTGCGAACATTTCCCTCTTTCATCCACATACGCAAAGCAAACTTCACCTTTCCCACAGAGTTCTTACCATTTAGAGATAAAATGGGAACCAAACCCTCTAAATAGCGCAGACAAAGTGAGACTTTGAATGCACATAAAACACTTCACATCTCTATGTCAAATCAATGACGTTCTTATAGGAGCTCTTGCTGAGCAACACACCCCAGAGATATACACATCTACTGCTCTACCATCTAAAAACAGACACGCACACCTCAAGTTATTTATCTTCCAAATGTGCTCATTTTTCATCACTAATTAATATATGTCACACAAGGGAAGAACACAGAACGAGGGAAAAGACTCGTTAATAAACTGCATTGTTACTCATTCAGATTTCCACGCTCAGCCTTTAAATCTGAAAGTAAAAAATAAAAAAAACCCTGCTGTACTTACACAGAGATGGTTATCACAGCTGATAGATAGCGGGAATCATCTGTACGGATTTTCCGCGGCTTGACGAGCCCCAAAAGTGAACGGAGAGACAGGGCCTAAAAATATCGGGAGGTTTGCCAGCGTTCTGGGCCGCCATATTTTTAAAAATACATCACCATGTCACTTCTTTAATGTGCCATAATCTATTAGGCACATGGCAAACTAACAAGATTTTTTTTCTAAAGGATGGGTTTTATGGCTTTGTGTTGGTGATTAATTAAATAAATAGTCAGCATTTCACAAATCATGCTGTTAATTAGTCTGCTAACGTCACCGTGGCAGGCTACCTTAGACTGAGGCAGGCGGAGGCGGGTGGGGGGGGTGTTGGGGGAACTGACAATGGATCTACTGGTAGTGCAGGGGCCTTAGGCTTTGGGTGGGGGGGTGCAGGTGGGGCGGGGGGCGTACAGTGTGTGCCGTACCACCCCCAAGCTGGCTGTACAGGGCACACAGGTGCTAGTGTCAGCTGGAATTCAACTCCAGCTGCTCAGAGAAGATGTTTGATTTAATTATTCTCTCTCTCTCTTCTCTATCACTCTCTCTTTGTCTCTCTCTTTCTCTCTCTCTCTCTCTCACACACACACACACACACACACACAGACACAGACACTGGCTCTCTCTCTCAGTACTCCCATCCTGAAGAGGGGGAATAAGGATCAGTGAATATGGCTCATGGCCTACGTGGTCCAACTACAAAACATCTAAGATCTCGTCTTTCTCAAGTACGTCTGTGATACCTTTGCTTTTCTATCCATCAGCTGTTTCTACCATCGCACAAAGCCCAATCCATGCAATCCTACGTAGAGCAGAGGGGTTTCTGCTGTTTACACAAACGAAACACACACTGCCCACACTACAACACTTCTCATTACATATACATTACACCAATTTTGCAGCTGACCTTCCAAAACTCAAAACTTCATCAAACTTCAAGTGAAGCACGACTGGATTGGTAACTCGCGTCCTTACACGCAGACACCCTTGTTACACGCTTCAGCTTACCATCTCTGCCATGTACAGCCGTTAAAATTGCATGAGCCCTATCTCTGATTATCCCAGCTCCCCCTGTGAACTTCTCTTGCCCATGCGGTTTGTGGTATTCCCTGTGCAGGTCACTGTCTCCTTCCTTTGGCCGTCTTACGCTTTTGTACTTCAGCAGTTAGCCTCAAGGACTTTCTCAGCACCCAGAAAGTGCATTAACAGGGTGAAACTGTGTAAGATTTACAGTGCACGCGGGATTTTCCTCATGATAGCGCGTGCACTTTTCCAGAAGGAGGAACCAAACTCTATATATGTGCGCTGGTTTTTACACATTTCAGTTATAGAAATACACATACGGTGCAATCAAACTCCGAATGCCGCTGACCCGCAGAAACTCACTGAATCATTCAGTGAGTAACAGCAAATACTGAATAACGGGAATCTTCCTTGTGAGGTTTAATATTAATATTATTGTTGCTGATGTTAGTGTTGCCAGATGGGCACATTTCATTTATGTTTTTGTTTTTTTGGTCTTCTGCAATGACAATGTGCCTTTAGTAATTCATTTGGCTGGGACAGTGGGCTCGAAGCCCCTGGAAGTGACTGCCTGATATTTGTAATGAACTGGCAGCTTTTTTTTTTTTTTGGGTTTTGGGGAGGGGGGGGGGTACCTTTGCTGTTAAATCTGCCACTGTCAGCCCCTTCAGGGTAAATTATAAGGTTCCCTTTGAGCGTGCTCACTGCTGGAGGACAGGGAAATTAGACAGGCTGAGACACCCACACAAGAGCACGGGGGTGTGTGCAGAAATCCGCCACACAATACGGAGGGATGCGTCGCACACACCGTGTGTCAAAGGAGCGCGCGTTCAGACTGCATCAGTACGGAGCCCATGTGTGCCGCGTATGTGAGAGGACCCTGCAGTGGGGAATTCTCCTGGGGAGAGGTCAGTTTCACACTACAGGGAAACGCTGCTGTTCTCCCAAACCTGGGCAAACACCTCGCCGAAGCAGCGCTCCGAAACAGGGCACCAAAAATGTCGGGAACGGCACAGACTTCGGCTACCACTGCTTCACCGTCACCATCGCTGTTGCCCTGGCTCCCCACACACACACACACACACACACACACACACACACACACACACACACAGTATTTGAGACAGGTTTTGTTTTTGTCAAAATAAATTCTTCCAAATTCTTACAGGACAAGACATCCTTCCTTTTCACTTAAAAAAAATGAAAGCACAGTGGAAAACAACGCATAATAGTGGAACAACACAGCCAGCTTGGCAAATGATCAACTATTGAAAACTACAGATTTTCAAATACAAAAAAAAAAATCAAAACTGAATGGATGGAAAACTGTGTCTATTTACCCATTCCCTACCCAAAAATACACACACTAACTGCAGTCTTAATTTTTTTCTACTTTGGCTATATCTCCTGCAAGATTCATTTTTTTATAGTCAGTTAATTTTCATCCACATTTTCCATTGTATCATGAGGCAATTTACAGCGGCATCATGCCTATTCAAAGCAGTCAGATGTAATTTCCGAAAGTCAAATAATATCTTTCGGTGTTACAGGTCATTCGAATTGTGTGATTAGAGTAGTCCTTTATTGTATTTGCTGAAGTTCTTTTCTTCTCTCTCTCTCTAAAGATATTCGCTGCTGAACAAAAAAACCCTTTCCTTTAACAATGATCTCTTCTCAATCACTGTTAATGTTAACTTCATGTACACATAAGAGACTTGATAAAGATTCATTAGTCTCATTAATGGAATAGCAAGAGTCAGATCCCTACATCCTTTTCCATAGAAAATGGTTCTTAATTTCAAAGTTGTTCTGCTTTATTAAAGCTCATTACCATTCCTCTTTTAATAAGCGCTCTTTAAAGTCATTACCTGCAGTGGAGTTAAAGGCTGAGCTATTAAAAGGTTACTTTAATGTGAATTACGGCCTCCCAATATACTCAAGTTAATTACTATTGGAAACTGGTTCTAGTTTAATTTAATGCTGAACGCTTAATGAAGGATATGCCAGAGAAGCAAAATTGACAAAAAATTATTCATGGTCAACAGGCCTATTTATGCCATCTCCTTTCAGAAGGATAATATCCTTCCCTCGCAGTGAAAGAAAGGCTGTCTCTGAAGACCATGATCGCACGCCAATGTTCACATTTTTCTCTCCGTATCAAAAAATTGGATGTGATGAGCATTATTTTTAAACAATTGAACAGCGGTGTCAGATGTTCTTTCCTTATCAGTCATATCCTTTTTTTTTCAAACTGCAATCATCCAGAAGAGAGAGGAAAAAAAAACGCCTTAATGATTCTTCTCTTCTTCATCCTCTTTCCTCACAATCAACTTTTCCACAACCCCCTCATTGTCAAAGAACCGGGCAAAACTGGAATTTCATCTTTTCAGTGTTATCAATCCCACAACCCCCCTCCTTTTTTTTTACATTGTACAGTCAAAATGCCATCCTGGAAGTAAGATAAATATGTATATGATTTAGGAACTGAGGGCAAGTGTGATAGTAAAACCTATTTTCCATTTGTACTTAGCCACACTGGCAAATCTTTCATATGTTCGGCCATTTATTTACTGCATTTTCCATCAGACCCCAGAACAGATGTGACAGAAGGCACACAGGGTGGAAAGCATGCTGATGTCTCACACCACAACCGGTCCCAGAATTTTACAGCATCAAACGGCACAAAAATCACAACAACCATTAGAAGGAATAACAAAAAAAAAAAAAACATGAAGCAGTGCGCAATTTTTAAGATTATTAAACTGCAGGTGAGATGCCCAATCATCAGCGCCAGTCTTCCTAATTCACAGCACACGCCCGATAACAAACTCCACTTGGGAGTATGCGTTTTATCGAAGAGTATGAAGAGGAAAGGGGGGGGGGGGGGGTAGTTGGAGGGAGGAGCAGTGAACAAGCAGCCAGGGAAATTTCGAGCCGCCGGGCTGCTACCTGCCCTGTCCATAAATCTGAAATCTGGCTTAATTCAATCCGGTTGCTGCATCTGACTTGGCGCACCGCAATTCGATTACCACAACTGTACTTTCTAACTGCTGTCAAAAACAAGTGAGCTTTATGTAAACATCTGCCAAAGCACATGGCTGCTTCCCATTAGGCAGGTCTTAAATCAAACCACAGCAATGAATCTCTATCTGACGCTAATACTTTTTAACTTCATACACACAATTAAAATGAATTGCGGCCGAAAACGTACAGGACCAAACCGCATTACACGCCCATCTTCCAATCTATAGCTGAACCATAGACTTAACCTTTCAGACGGCTGTCCTCGCTCGCAGATTACAAATACCCACAGGGAAACAAAGACTTCCTTTAAGCAGGCAGAGATGGGCGGCTGTGAGGTTAACTAATACTGCGGGGTTAACTTTCAAAAAATGTTCCGTTTAGAAAATGTGGAGGGAATACAGCAACCGATTTACATTTACACTGTAGTTCAATTCATTACTTAACAATGAGGCTATGGTGCATGTAAATTAGCTCTATAAAACATTTATAAAATATGTGAACATGTGTGTTCATCAAATGTTTGTAACATATATGAAGCATGTTTTTCTTGTGTCATGTAAGTATTTTAACCCTTCATCTCAATAAAAAAAGATACCCATGTCAGGAAAAAATGACAAAACCCACATCCAATTTTAGCAATCAGGCCGTGAGACGATTAGGTCTGTAAGTGACTGCCGCTCTGTACTGCGACCTTTGAGCTTTCCCACAAAATCCTTCAAACACAAAGATAATTCATGGTGACATTTATTCAGCAAGCCGTTCTTGTACTGTGCTCCTTTTCCCTAAATCATGCAGTCCTACTGCAAACCTAAGAAGAAAGGACTGCAAGCCCTCAGAGCCGCTGACCTTAAGGCGGAAACATTTTTCAGTGCGATGTTCAAACACGCTCAACAATCACTTTCTGATCATTCTTATGTAGGAGTTTTCATATCGCTGTTGCGTGTGTGCAATCTTAAACTGCAGTGATGTTGCTTTTATAAAAATTCCAAACATGGGTCTACATAAATAAGAGGAATATTCTTGAGGGAAAAACACAGTAAAAACACAGAAACACAAGGCAAGCTTTTTTTTCCCTAAACAAAAAAAAAAAACAAAAAAAAAAAAACCAGACATAACAGCGGCACACTTTAACCTGTTCTCAAATAAAGCTACTTATCAGCAATATAAGGAATGAAAAGCAAAGCGAATGTGAGCAGAGACTATTAGGAGGACCAGCCACATGCATTGCAGGTAACAGCAGCAGCTGCAACGTTTTCCGCGTCTCACAAAAGATATTCAGAAAGATGCATGCACTCGGATCAGATTTATCTTCATAAGGCGTAATTATGGAGCCTCGAACAGGAAGTGTTGCAACAACACCAGCCGTCCGAAAATGCTGCCGAGAGCATTTCTTCAGCCTCTGTTAATGGCCTCGGAATTCATATTCACTCAGCCCGGGAGTCTGATAGCTCAGGATATCTACCCTGCCAACATTTTGCTTTTCTTATTTTTTTTTAAGACAAAGTTTAATTTGAAGGTGTACTTTTTTCAAACCTAATGCAAATGAACACAAGGATAGACTGGGAAACTGCCCACTCAAACCGGGACAAAACACCTTCTTATGCTCTCACATCGGAACGCATTAGATCAGTGTGTGAGATGTGCTGGTGAGAGAGAGCGAGCACACCTTTACTAACAGTACACCGATGACGATCAAGGAACCAGCACAAACACACACAGTTCGTGGGAAACCAAGGGGCGTGAGCGCTACGTAAAATGCCTATTAGGTTGAATTTTTCCCACTGCGGCCTTCGAACAAGTACACAAGACTGATTTATCGGAAATGGTCAGATTTATGATCGTCTGCACCTCCCCCCAACCCCCTAACCCCCAGCCCCCCCCCCCCCCTGACAAAAGTTCCGTGCCAACTTTTGAAATGAGCAAGCCTTGCGATTTCCCAGTTCCCCAAGGGCCAGGGTCTTTCTGAGGGACACCAGGGGCAAATCGGAGGGACCGGTCAGCCGGTGAAAGATGTTTATATCCCTGGCCTACACAGAGGAAGAGCCATTCCAACAGTTTTACTGTGTTTCTTCGACCGTTCACACTAAGTGGACCCTGAGGCGCCTTTAAACCCCCCAGTTACAGAGAGACACCAGTCAATAAAAACCTAGACATTACACCAAGGCTTTCATAAACCCAAAGCTTGTAGAGGATTCGCCAGAGGCAATTTCTCCCATGAGGATTGGAGGGGAGAGGAAAAAAAAAACCCACAAGTTCACTAGAAAGTTTTGTCACGCTGTAGCCTGCACACCCCCACCCTGATCTAGCCTCCTGCATGCATTAGCGTGTGGGACAGCAAAATTACAGGGAGGGCTGGGGAATTGCTTTGTGTTAGGCTGTGTCACCAGTGCAGAGGAATCGGACCCCGGTCTCGTTTCCAGTCCTCTGTGGCCGTCTGTAAAATGTCCATTACGTTTTTTTTTCCCCCCTCTGAAACCCCACTCCCCCCACCTCCACCCACCCCTAGAAACCCATCCCAACATTAGAGCTCAAGGTTGTCGTTGTGAATCATTCCACTTTTCACATGAAAGAAAAAATTACATTTTAGGGTTGACCCTTTTCCCTTAACATAACACTACAATTTTAAAAGAAAAAGAAAACATAATTATGAAGAGAATGGCACAGATGCAAAGTCTGTTCTAAATGTAAGACACAGACACATGTGTGTGTCCCTTGGTGCAGGACTCTTTTAAAGGCTTGCCTGAAGAATTTTAATTTTTTTTTTTTTTTTTTTTTTTTAGATGAGGGGGAAAAAAACGAATCCTTTTACTGCTCAGCTAAATTATTTAGCATGATCACTGATTTCCTTCCATCTGTCATTACACTCCTGTATGTGATCTTATGAGTAAATTTAAATATATTCATTACACACAGTGTGTATTGATTTATTCATAAATAAAATCTTGTGGCGTTCTGAGTCTGATGTGATCTTGTGAGTGCTACCTTCTGTCACTGATGTCAGGGTAAGTTGCCGTCGGCTTCAGGTTTGCTTCAGGGGAATGGGGGCAAACAGCGATCAGCAGGAGGGGGGCAAAAAAGCTACATACATCCCCCTCATTAAATGGGCCAGTTCTGCTCATCCACTCAGTGGAAAATGTAATGTACTGTGCAACACACATTAGCTCAAGACCGACTGAAATGTTTTCAGTATTGCTGTCTCCCAGCCAGAAGGTGATCTGACGTTCAGAGGTTGTTGTTTTATTTTTTCGGGCCAGGTTTCCAGATGCTGGTACCCACTGCGTTCCTCGCTACACAGTATGACAACAGACAACCCCCCCCCCAACCCACCCTGTACCTCCCTCTCGCCCTCCCCCTCCACTCCGCCTCCATCAGAGACTGACAGCCGGGCTTAATTACTGCATTTTAAAGATGCGCTCACCGGCAGGCCACCACAAAGCTTTCAAATCAGCAATTTTCCTTTATTCGCATAACACAAGGAAGAAAAATAATAATAGCGATGATGATATCAGCGGCGTTACAAATTGCAGGTTTTTTTTTTTCTTTTTTCCTTTTTTTTTTTGCTAAAGTGCAAATTTGCTTAATGTTCAAGATAGTGGAAGGAACACATCAGTCTAAAATTCGATTTCTATTTGTCTTCTTAAAAAATATGGATAGTAATTGCCTTTTTAATTAATCTGCGCAGAATACGCCGCGTGCACGCTTTTCGGCAATCTGTTTCTGCCTGCTCTCAAGGTTGCCCGACTTTAACTCTGTGCCTAAGTGAGACTTATGAAGGCCTGGGTGACCCCTGCCATAAATTCCACACCCTGTTTTGCAGGATACTAATTATTAGGGGGCCATCTGATCACTTGCATCAAAAAAATGCATTACAACAATGGAAGTTTTTTTAAAAAAAGGCGGGTTGACGTAGCGTGTCAGGAGAAACACAGGGGGAAGGGGCAGGGTTAGACCCACCTTGCCACCACACTTGGAACTGAAGGGGTTCTTGAGCTGCTGAGGACACCGTTTCAGCCTCAAGGAGAGGGCAAAACCGCCCACCCACACTCCGTGGTCTGTCCTTCAAGTCTGTCCTCTCGAAAACGGAGCCCATGTCTTTCCCTGCAAGGCACATCCAGGGATGTGCAGTGTTGATTCCTGCCCAAAACAAGATACGCAGCACTGCAAAGGTTCTAGAACACACAGTGTGAAATGTGGGTTCTAGAACACACAGTGTGAAATGTGGGTTCTAGAACAGGATGCAAAAATCACTTGTGAGCTCTGCCATAGTTTTTTTCTCCTGGACATCATGATATTTTGAATACAAAGTGCGATTATTTGATCAGTCATTTGATTGTGCCTTATTTATGGCATAATACGTTCACATTAGAGTGGCCCGTGTGGGGACACCACTGGGATGACAGTGACACTGACAGGCTCATGCGTTAGAAACAGTTAACGTGGTTGAAGTGAGATGACAACAGACAAGCCTCTCAATTCATTCTCCTGATGCTGACTAAAAATAAAGATAATGCTTTCAGGTGTGTTTTTGACACGCTCTTCTCCTTCTACTCAACGGTCTTGCATTTTATCTGATTCCGTCACTCTCTCCTCAGTCCTCTGAGCTTTTGTGCTTTTAAAAGAAGGAAGTGAGGAAGAAAAAAAAACACAAGACAAAAAATGATCACAGGGCATTATGGTACCTTGGACAGTTATTTCATATTTTCAATCACTGATTTTTTATTTTTATTTTTCACCCTTAAACTGAGTTTGTCATGTAGCACAATCAAGGCTGTGGGTGTGGTCCTTTGTCGGGGTGGGGGGGTCTCTCTTTTTGAGGTGTGTCTCAAAGAGCAACACTGCACCACCAAAAAGCCAGCAGGAGTGCTCTATGCGTGTCCCCATCTTCTACCCCACAGGTGAACGAAATGTTACTCCCTTACCTCTCCCAGGGTGGCAAGAGCATCTTATCAGTGAAGAAATACACACAGACTACATTTTCTGACTTCTGGCTAAAGCTTCAACAGAAAGCAATATTTTAAATATATAATGTATAACATCAATACTAATGTTTATGAAACATTATGTAAGTATTAATATTTTAAACAGCTATTTTTTTCAGAAATAATCATATAAATAATAATAACTTGGTGTTTTTTCATGAGCCACACTGAATCAACAACCATGTGTACCAACATAAACAGCTCCTTAATGATTCATTAAAACTGCTATTAAATTATGATTAATAATGAAATTTTATTATATGTCACTATTAACAATTTTTACTTGTTTTTAGAGGTGGGAACAAGATCTAGCCTGTATATTGTCATGCAATAAAAAAAAAAAAAACGAGTGTGATGTCAAAACAATTGCAAATGTAAAAACCAAAAACAGAAGGATGAATTAATAATTACGATAATGAAAGTCCAATACTTTGTCAGACATACTGCATACTTTGAGAAGGATATATTTAAATGCATCTGTATCCAAGGAAAAAAACGAGGCCATTTGTCTTTGATGAGAACACCAGTAACCTGGTCATTTTCCACTAATAAGGAAGAGAGACCCAATGTCTACAGGAAAAGCCACTTAAAATGTGATTTCTGCGTTAACATCATTCTCGTTTTTCACATGTATATATTTTGCAGTCCAAGATTTATAATTGACATTAAAAATCATAAACCATTTCAAGATATCATAAAAACAATATTAACATAGGGGAGAATATTAAAATGTAAACTCCACAGTGATGAATAGAATTTCAGAGGGATAAATCATTATTAATGGTCTTTGAAAAAAATGCTAATGTACAAGGGACTCCAATGAATTTTCATATCTAGAAATAAAAATATATTAAAGTTATGGGATGAGCATCTTTAAATAGGGAAGACACCAATCTTTCACTTAAGTGTCTCAGCACTGAATTTAGGTCAATAAATAACAGCATTTAAAGATCACAAGATTTAAATCAGTAAGTAGGCTGCAGCCTTACCTCACTTCATGCTTCATAATATTGCATTACATATTTGCATTACTTCATAAAAGAACATAGACAGGTAGCTCATTAAAAATTCCTCATCAATCAGTATTTCAGTATGCATAAATATCAGCAATTCCCTGTAAATGTTGAAATGCATAAGGGTAGATGCTTTCTGCAGATAACTTAAATAAGTAAACATTTTTAAAGAACATCCTTACTAAATATATAATAACACAAAAATGACATCATTGGCCATGATTTCTTTGTTTGAAACAAGTATTGAGAAATAAACTTCAACTGACCAATCAGCATTCAGTAAATAAAGCACCCTCTCCCACACATTTGCACTGCCTGTTTCAGAAAGGACTAATTAGTTCTTTGGGCAATAACAAGATTAACACTGGACTGCACAGAAGATAATATGAGCATATATGATTAACTGATTAATATAGACAATTAGCACACCAGGTCACTGATAAAAAAAAGGGTAGGTCAACCCAATGTTTGTTCCCATCATCCTCTCCTGTTTGTTTCCCATGGTGCATTGGGGCAGGATGGGTTAAGATCCCTTCCACGGTTCCCTATGTCCACCAGGTGAGACCGCGAGGGTGCCCACGTCTCCCTGACAGATGGTCCCCACCGCCAGATTACTTGATTTGATAAGCAGTAAAACCCATCGGTAACATAACACATCACAAATTGTTTTGTCAACAATTTATGGTACTATTTATCAAATGACCATCGTGGTGCGCTGAGTTATGGTGTCATATCTGGCATTATGTCAATAGGACCACTCCGCACAACCTGAGCTGGGGGCAGCCGGACGGCTGTGATTTAGACACTCCGCCATGACCTCTGTGTGACGTTTAATTCATGCGAAAGGAAAAAAAAAAATCAAGGGAAGAAAAATTGCCGATGTGTTTGAAAATCAGAAGACGAATGGGTAACTTACGCTGATGTTTTATCTGTGAATCTACAACCGGAGAAACACCTCCCAGTGTGCCATCTAGAACATAGGCCTCTGTACGAGTATTTTTGAGCCAGCTAGTGAGCAAGCTAACTTACCCCAAAAGCCTTGTAAAAGTGCATTTACTGTGAGCAGTCACTCAGCCTCAGTCAGCACACCCTGCAGGCTCAATGATATCGAACCTTTTATCTCAGCTTACTGCTGTTAAATAAAGGATCATTTTATGAATAAAATTACCATCTGTGTTGTTCTAAGACTTGTTAAACTTCATCCACAGGTCACACAAAGTTCATCAGTCATGTTCTTTGTTTTAAAATAACCACTTTCTTCTCTTATATGAGTGAAAGGGTTAACAATAGGAAGCTTAAAATGAAAAAAAAAACCTCCAAGTACAATTCCAATCACTCCTGCACAGGTGTCGTTTCCATACAAATCAGCCTGGGACCCCCTGATTGCAATCACATCTGCCTCACAAACCGCTGTGGCAATCACACAACGACCACGACAACAGCAAAGAAAAATCACTGCCAAAATAAAATAATGAAATTCATCCTGACTCCCAAAAGCAAGCGGAATATGGAAATACACTCTAATATACACTACTCCACTAAAAAATCATCTAAAAAATAAATAACAATAAACTTAGTGCTCTTCAGCTGTGTATTACCAACTGACTGTGTAAATGGGCCAGACAATGGAATGCTTAAAGCTATTACATATTTTGGCATCTTTATCCGTGTGTTTGATCTGTCCTGCATTCTCGTAGCTAAATGGTGATGCCACTTGGCTCACCACAGTGTTTGGGTGCTTGGCGCAGAAAACTGACCTGATCAGCTTCTAACCAGATTATTCAAATTTACCTGCATCCTACTGGGCGAAACTGAGCTAATCAATCTGACTACCTCTCAGCTCAGTCTGCTTATTGGAATAACATTTTATGACTGCGTTTAATGGTTTAGTCCCATTTATACGTATACAGAGAAACACTCCAGCCTATCATGTGTATAGCCTGTTGTTTTTTATGTTATCCTTCTTTTTCTAGGATTTCTTCTCTGCTTTTCACAATATGGTGTATGTCTGTTTTTTTCTCCATTCCATTTCATGTTGTGCGTGGACTCTAATTCTCCACTGTTTTCCCAGACGTTCAGTCTGTGTGGAGATCTGTATTTACTCATCACATGGAAACTGAGCCTGCTGTCTTTGGATTACAACCCCAGCTCCTTAATCCCTGTGCCACACTGATCCGGATTCCTCACAGGCCCAGTCAGGGTCTCCCCTCTCCGCCCAGGTGAGCTGCGGGCGTGGCGGGCCATACCTGTATAAGAGCATTTTCAGATGTCGAAATCCTGTCTGGAGGTGGTGTCAGCAGACTGGGGGGCAGCACACCGCTGGGTCTCCAGCACAACGCCCTCTTGTGACCCCGCCCCGATGCCATGCCCTGAGGAGTTGGTGCTTCTCCAGGTCGATCAGAACCAGGTCACACAGGCCCATGTCATCACTCGTCATATGCCACGTCCGGAAGTGGCCCGGGATGATGGCGGAAACATCCAGGAACGCCCCCCCACCCCCCCACCACTTTCCTCCCACTCTCACTCTGCCCCAATCAGATTCTTTCCTTTCTTCATCTTCCCTTCCTACTTCTCCTTCTTTTCCTTCTCTCCAGGATTATATTCCCTTTGTCAGGTTGTGACATGTGCACCCATCTGTCAGGGAGGGAGGGGAGAGCCTTTTTAACATATTTTTGGAATCCATCAATTTATTGCACAGAGATGTCTTCCCTATTCTGTTATTAGTTAGTTACTGTTACTAAATTACTTACTAAGTAAATTATTTATGTTACTTAATTACTTACTTGACTTTAATTCTTGTCTTGTATCATTCACTTGTCATTTATATAAGTGGGTTATACAATATAACCTATTTAGCATATACAGCATAACCTGTTGGGTAAACTATAACTGTAATTCACCTTTAATTAGAGGGTGCATGTTCACTCTTTAATTTGAGCGCGAGGCTATTTGCGGCTTTGTTTGTGAGTTTGATTTCTGGCTATTACAACCTGTGCGCTGACCCAAGCTTCCGCAAGCTCCAGCAGAGTCCACACTTTCAATTAGTGGCACGCGATGTGGCTTCCCACCCTTATAATTAAGTAACTAACTAAAAGAGACCTGAGGTGCACCCACAGAAGCAGCACCTGCACCGGTCCCTCTCCGGCTCAAACAACGCCCCCTCTCCTGAAAGCAACATGTGTTAGCAGCCACAACACCCTCCCTAACGAGCCACATACCCAGGCGTGACTGAGAAGGAGAAGCGTGCGTAGATAGCGTTACGCGCTTCCCTCACGCGGTTCAGAACAAGAGGGTGATAACTATCCACGCAATGACCCTTTAAATCAGGGGCGGCCGTTTCGGAGGGGCTCGTGCCTTCCCCACCCCTCCTCCACCGAGGGAATGGGGCTGAAAGGTGCTGGAAAAGGGTACGCAAACTCCCAATCAAAAATTACTGCTGCCCCATGAAAGTGTCATATAAATGTCGGCATGCTAATTGCGCATTTATAACGCTCTTAATGGTGTGTTAATTTACCTCCCACACTATGATTGCACTTGAAATGAGTTAACGACTACAGAGGGAGTTAACAACATGTAGTGGCAGAAGCAGTATTTCGCACATATTTATCTACCTTTGCTCAGAGTGGATGCGGTTGAGCCGAAAAGCACAGGGATCAAAATGCACCGCTAGGCCCTCGCGCTCACGTTTCGATTCACACCCAAATAAAAAGTGTCTGCAGTGATTTGGGGAAGCACAAAATGAAAAGCCTATATTGGGCTTTATTAATCCAGGCATTTTAATCTTTTCTGTCACCAAACTAAAAGTGAAAAGCTCTCCATAATCTAGAGTAATACGCAGACCGCTATCAAACCGACCACGATTATATTATTTATTATTATTTGCTCAGTAGACACCCGTATTCTGTTCACATTTTACATATTATCCTTTCATACAGCTGGACAGGTACTGTACTGAAGCAGTCCAAGTTGAGCAGCCTATCATAAAAAATGAACAGAAGGTCAAAGGTTACCTTCAATGAAAATGGCAGACTGAAGTGTTCTTTCCCGTTACTGCAGTTGGTGTAGGCGTACTGAAAAGCTCTTCATTTGTTTTAATATTAAAGAACATGAGCTAATCTGAAATCCTTTCATGGTTTCCTAACCAACTTCATGCCGTCCAGCCCTCATACAAAGCCCAGAATTCATTATGTCACCTAGTCTTCTCTCTTTCTCTCTGTGCAAATTGAATTTGCAAATCACCTGGTAGTTCAGTCTTTTAAAACTGTTCTGGATTGCTCACAGCCTCCAAACCATTAGCTAAGCTGCAGATATAGTTTACTTGTTGAGTGCTGAAATGGTTTGTCTTCTCTGTGTAGAATCTGACTACCTAGGTGCTCAAAGACAGAAAAGATGTGACTAGCTTTAGAAGGCATTATGGGAATTGGAGGTAGGCAAGAAGGTAATGAGAAGACTTGTAGTAAGCCTCAGCTTTACTGTTAAACCATATCAACATTTAAAAAGGTAAAAAGGTAAACGGCTTAAATATTTCAAGACGACCACCTATTCATACTTTGAAGGCTAAAATGGAGACAGGAGCTGGATACAGCATATTATTGCAATGGGGCAAATATCATGTGTTGACGTCACAGCAAGATGTTCTTGTGGAAGGGCATGGAGATCTCTGCACTGTAAAACCAGCTCAACGTTGTGCAATATACCGTAAAGATAAGGAGGGTAAAACTAGGCCTACATTTTAGCTTTTGATGAATTTACCCTTTTTACATTACATTACATTATTGTTATTAAGCAGATGCGACTATCCAGTGTGACCTACATTGGTATTAGCTTTTACATGTTATCTGTATATGCAGTAGGATATTTACTGAGGCAATTGTGGGTTAAGTACCTTGCCCAAGGCAACAGCAGCAGTGCCCCAGCGGGGAATCAAACCAGCAACCTTTCGGTTACGAGCCCTGCTCCTTACCACTGTGCTACACTGCAGCCCGTTTAAAGTGTATTTCTGTAATACCTGATGAATCCATCTGATGCAACGGCCGATGGGTACACCTTTCCCCTGATGCGGCGGAGCGCACAGGCTGCTCCACAGGTCGCCCTCCCTCTCTCCCACTGTCCGCCGCGCGCGAGGCCGTAATGGTGACAGAGGGCGGAGCAGAGAGCACATAGCGGGAACCCATTTAACATTCTGCACAAAGCGACTGGGAGGCTGGCCGTAACTCGGTTAGACAAGGCTGTGGCGCTGCCCGATGCTCATTTCCTCCCAGCGCCCATCAGCAACAGGAGATCAGGCCGGCGACACCCAGACCAGGACACACGGAGAGGTCCAGCTGCCGTTGCCATGGAAGCGTGAGAAAACGGATCGGAACACAAAGTGCCCTCGATCAGCTGACACTCCTCTCCTTTATTTATCATCTACTGACATCGTTTTATTGACTAAGGCGGACAAAGAAAAAAAAAAACAAATTTACTGCAGATCTACAAAGTTAATGAGGAGTATTAATTAGCATCTAAAAAAATAAATAAAATAAAATAAAAAAAAACAACAAGCACGCCATGGTACACATTCGCCATTTCCATCAAAAACGAGTGTGTCAAAATATGCCACAACTTTGTACTTTTGCACATTTCCCTGTTCAATACTGTCAGCCTAAAAAGACACTAAGAGCTACAAGCTTATTTACATTCTGTGAACAAAGATGGAGAGAGCGGGGAGTGTCAGATATTATGTATAATGACTCGCTTTTGAGTTTATTTATTTATTTTTTAAAATCTCCCAACTGTAAACGTCTGACCTCCCTGGAGGGGAGGGGGTGTGTAGGAGGGATGTCGGTGGGGGGGTGATGGGTGAAGTGACAAGGGATGTGTTTTAGGAAAACGCACCCCTAACTTCCTCACTTAAACCATATCCCTGCCATCACAACAGAGCAAGCCATTCTATCAGTAAATGCTAATCTCCTAATTAACAAGCTAATTAGGTAATTACGGCTTTGCAGAGGGATGCCTAAATGAAATATGACAACACAGTCACTGCTTGCTATGGCACCTGTGGGTCTTTTCAGCTGTCAAGGCAAAAAGCACAATATCAATTTCTACAGATGACAAAGTGTTGTCTTATTCCATTCTGTACAGTATCGAGCTGCCTGACAGTCAGCTCTGCCTTCAAAGGCTTAATTTTATTAGTAATGATGGTGTGTGTGTGTGTGTGTGTGTGTGTGTGTCTGTGTGTGTGTGGGTGGTGGAAATACTGTAGACCCTGCTGTTTGATACCTTCATAGACGCAGGACTTCATTTGAAATCACACATCTCCTGGACCCCCTGCAGAACAGTGTTTCCCAAACAGACTGAACGCCAGATACCTACAGAGATGGCCCTGACAGCCTACAGAATTGCCTCACACAACAAAAGGTTTGCTCACACGCGAACACTCTTGCATGACGTTTAGGTACGAGTCCAGATAGAAAGCTGAGCTTGTCAAATCTGACACTTAATCAGGCTCATAATTACTGGCATGGCTCAGGGAAGGCACTGTCTCTCAGCCAATCACCAGCAAGAGATGGGCAAGCAGGAACACCTTCTTAGCCAACCATCTAAATAGGGTCATTCCATGATAAACAGGGCATATTGGTATTGTAGAAGATCTCCATGCGTCTCATTTGAATTTGAATTTAAATTATTCAGTTTTTCTGGGGGGTGAAATGTTCTGAAAAGAGTGTTCTGAAATGAGTGTCAATTCCCTAGACTTAAAAATTGCTTTAAAAATCCCCTCTAAAAACAAAATGTTTCCTTTTGAGTCGTGTCTTGGCAAAGGTTAACCCAAAGTAAGAACATTAGTCTATGCTAGTCTAAAAAAAAATCATTCAGGGCTCCATCAAAGCAACAGAGCCAAAATCCACCCCAGCACTGGAGTTTTTGCTGATTTTCCTCATCTTTACTTGGATAAGGAACAGAATTTGTATGTGTTAGCCTAATATTTCAGGCTTTGTTGATACGCACTTTGGTAAGGTTGAGTACCAGTGTCACAGGTAGCCGCTACTCACAAAATGAGAGCATATCCACCATTCTGCCTTCTCAGGAGCATGATCAAGAGGAGATACTGTATGAGACACCAATTGAACTCTTTTTCCTTCAAAATTAGCAGATTGGCCTATCTCATGCTAAGGTAACAAATGAAGATACAAACAAACAAGGACACATTTGTTATAACACCTTAAATTGCCAATATGTAATTTCCAAAAAGCCAAATCTCCAACCACAGTCCTTTAGACCTAACTGTACAATAATGTCATGGGATGTCATGAACAACTTTTAAGACATAATTAAGCTTCTAAATTCTGATCATGCAGGGCCGGTGTATGTGCCGGCTGTTCGGAGTAGCTGCCCTCGCTTAATTAGGTAACTCCTCCAAACAGATAATTAGTTATACACATTTCCACAGGTGAATTTGCCAAATTATACAGCAGTGAACATGTTTCAGTGTCAGACATATAGCTGTAGGTAATGACTCTGATTTTTTTTTTTTTTTTGTTAAAGTTTAAAAAAGCTAAATGAAGCAGAGAACTAAGTGAGGGAAGAGGTTGTTGCTACACCAGCCTAGAAAAGGTTTAGATTCATTGTCATAAAGAATTAGTACCATACCTTTTTAATGGTAAAGCAATTATTTTTAAGGTACATTGCCCTTGGTAAGGACTCCAAAAACCTCACTTGTACATCTGCAAAGTGGCTGGCCCACACTGAATAATATTCATCCAGAGGGTTAAAAACATGCTCCACAAGTGACTTCATGGAGTTTCCATTTCAACACGCAAGACCCACCCAGGTGTCCTGGGGGAGATGGAGGAAACCTTAAATTACAAAACGTCACACAACATTTCCTTTGCTGCAAACACCCCACTTAAAAGCACTGTTTCTTTCACAATATCCAGGAAACAACCTAGTCACCAACCAGTATGTACAAAAATATATGCATTTATATTTTGCCAAAATCAAAGAGACAACGCTGCTTTTTCTATCATCAGTATTTACCCTTCATTAGTAGTGGTACAAGAATTTTGAAAAGTATCGGTAACCTAATGAAAACAGACCATTCAACCCATCTTTAACAGCTCACAGTATCAAACTGAATTTGGTACAATAAGGAATCATTAGGCTATATCTCATTATGTAACACCGATCCTATCAAATTCCAGACTTGCATTCTGTCAGGTCAGTGGTGTGTTAACTAAAACACCTAAACGGACCATTCAGACCCCGACGTAACGAAACTCATGTGGGAAAACGGTAAATCATTAGCCACTCACAAAACAATTAACAAGCAGTGTGGTTCTGCAGTTTATGTTCTGTTTATGAGACCCCAATAACGCAGTCACGTGGTGTACGAACTTCGGGTTCAGCGGGCTGAACTGTTGTTTCATTGGCGCCCTGCTTCGGACAGCCTGACCAGCAGCTGCATCGTCTTTACATCGTGCTGTAAAGTTAGTTTGGGGCCGGAAGCTGACAAACTTGCATGGAACGTTTTTTTTGTATGAAAACGATCTTATTGGTTGGTTACCTTGTCAAATTAACCAGCAATTCAATAAAATCAACCTTTCACAAATATGTTTCCCCAGAACCACGACGCTAATTATATACACCTTAACCACAGGAAAAAGAAAGAAAGAAAGAAAAAAAACAACAACACGTTGAAGCCAGGGTGACGGGAGAAGTCTGTACACTAATCAGACGAGGTAAGTGGAGGGTGACAACGTGCTAGAAAGCATCTATCCAGCTCACTATATCGAAAACTTGCAGCATTTGATGTGGCTAGCTAACACTTTCAGCAACAGTATACAGCAAGTAAGGCGCAAAAGCCACGACACATAAATTGACAGGTACCTCGTAAACGGGGGTAAACGCAAACACGTGTGCAATGCACCAGCCGAGCTACGTCTGACTGTGTGAATGTTACACTAGGGACAGATGTAGGTGGCTAGCCAACTAGTATTGCAAGCAAGAAAATCGTCATCAAGCATCACTTGTTTTCAAAGACAGCTGTTTTGTGTAGCTGTAATTGTCGTGTCTCTAGCTGAACCTTTCTAGCCACACAAAGCCAGCTGTTTAATAGCTCGATAACGGTTATGATAAGTTACCAAGTTGCAATTCATTATTTCGCTATCACATACCGTTAAGCATGTCTTATCCGAGGAGGGCAGAAAGCCTGGAGGCGCAATAGCAGCTGTCAATCTCCATCTAAGGTGATTTAACTCATTGTTTTAACTATTTGAGGCTCTTAGTGCATAACATGCGTGTTGGCTAGTTGAATGAATCAAACTCCGTGACATCAGAGTCTTTAGAAGTTCTGACTGGTTTACCGTGGTACAGGAAGTGAAAGGGCTACACCAGAGCGATCAAATGGGCAGCGCCAAAGAATTAGAGTGACGTTAAGTTAAACCAATAGTATCTCGAATTTTTAAGAGGATTAAAAAATTATCCAATGAATAGGAGCGCCTTGCCAGTGAGAGGCGGGAAGTAAGAGATCCAGTTGTATTGTGGAGGAGCGTGGAGTATCTGATTGTCTTCGGGTAACAAGGAGCAAGCACTGCGTAGGTCCACTTGTCTTTGTATTAGCCTTCATGGATGTGTTGAAGTACGACTTTATTTCTGCTCTCAGCCTCTTAGACTATCAGTATAACATTAAGATCGGTGAACTAACGCAACGCCTGATCGTTGTGCGTTACTTAAAAGAGCTTTTCAATGAAAGAATTGTGTGTTTAGTTGCAGCATGTGAACTTGCTGCTTCAGGGAGTTATAGAAATAGAGGTTCAAGCACTGGAATCTTCACATGAGGACAGTGGGTTTGAATTTTTTTACAGTTACATTTTATTTTAATAATGTAGTAATGCATATAATTATGCCTCTGAAATATGTCAAGTTTTAAATTTTAAGAGATGCCACAGCATCTGTACACACACATACACACACCATATTGAGACAAAGATGAACAAATAACAGGGAATAATAATTTCTAGGCATTAGATTTGAAACAAATGCATGTACACTTATAACTCAAATTCTAAAAGAACAATAGTCATCCGATACATTTCACTCATTTCACTTTATATATATAATATATATACTCACACATACGCTTTACATGATGTTTCATGATCTTTTTAACCTTTTCTTTAATTAAATTTATCGGTCAAATGTCAGTTTCCTTTATTAGCATTATTGCACTAAATTATGCTGCAATGTTCTGTAAAACATTTCAAATTCAAAGGCATATCCAAAACAATTTTTATGTACAAAGATGAAATTAAATACACTGAAGGAGTGAAATTGTTAAATTCCTTTT
The DNA here is from genome assembly GCF_013368585.1 of Megalops cyprinoides. Lineage (NCBI taxonomy): Eukaryota > Metazoa > Chordata > Actinopteri > Elopiformes > Megalopidae > Megalops > Megalops cyprinoides. The sequence goes on from NC_050586.1 coordinate 4,121,964, forward strand.
TCAAAACACTGGGTATTTTTAGCACTTTTCAATCACTACCAATATTTTCCATGCTTGCAAACAGCAAGATGCCTTATAACCATTGAAATGCAAAAGTAAATTATTACCTGAAATTAAGTCATAACTTTATCTATCCATTTTTCCATTGTTGTTTCAAAACTAGAAGAACCAATGTGAATAAAACAAGCTGATGTAAACACTTCACTTTTTTTATTAAATCAGTCATCAAGATCAAAACCATTTACTCTTACGGACTAGCAGTTTACTATGACATAGTGTGATTTAAATCCATTTGATCATTGGATTAAAATTTTCCAAAACAGTGGTGCCTATGCCTATTTTGTTTTATTCCATAATTGTAGGAGCAATTTCAGGTTTTTTTTTTCTTATACTCATTTTATTTTGTTTTATTTCATTGTGGTTAGTGCATGATAAAATGGAAAAGACTAGCATGCATGAAGGCATCCTTTAGCAGTCAACAGTGTGGCTGAATTTAGTGTTAACACATATGGACAAACGTTTCACCGCTATGTGAATTGTTACAGTGCACCGTTCCGGCTTCTCTTTACATAAACACGGTGCAATAGACATTTGAGCGCTGCTGCGAGGATGCAGGTTTTTTTTTTTTTTTTGCAAGGAAATGAATTATGTTGACACATGGCTGAAAATGGCAGTGGAAAGGCACACAATGTAATGCAATGAAGAATCATGCAATGCAACAGAGGAGAGGGGCAGCGGCAGTACCTTTGAGCCCTCTCTGACAGGTATGCAGTGTGACTTGACAGCTCAGTATTTCAATGATAAATGCAGCTGTCCTGGGACTCCCATTCACTAAACTCAAGAGTGTGTTGAGCTGATACTTCAAGGTCAAGTGAATAAGAAAGAGTGAAACCACACAGATCGCTGGAAGAAAAAAAAAAAAGCTGATGGCCCAGTGGCTGATCTTCCTTCTTCACCGCAGCTCTTTGGAACAGTAAAAAGAACTCTGCTTACTTCTGCATCTGCGTCTACCCTGTGCACACCTTCTCGTCTTTCTGTACCGTGACTACAGTAACAAACACAGAACTCAAAACACAGTGAAAAGGGAAGTGAATACGGTGAATATCTCCCACAATGGGGAAATATCCTCAAACAGGACACTTGATTTAAACCATTCTGCCGTGCACATGTGTTAATTATATTAATGGCGCACTATCCAACTCCCGTTATATTCCAGTCAGGAAGATTTGAACTCCAGTGGGGAAACGAATGAGACCAAGGCAAATGTACTAAAAATAAAAATAAATGTGCAGATCCTTAAGGGAGACTGTGAGTGCTGCAGAACTCATGATGGACTATGTCTGCCCCAGTAGCTTTCAGTCTGATGAGACAGGAGGCATGCAGTCACACCCATACATTTTTTAATTCTAATTTTCAGCAGGAAATGGTATATGCTTTTTCCCGTACGCATTTCAAATTATGTGCAATTGCTGTAACTGTGGAACATTTGAAGCAGCTCTTGGGAGGACCAACCACAGGCTGCCAGCAGTGCTATCTTTCCCAAACACAACGTGGAAAAAATTTACATCCACATATACACTGCTTTCATCACAATAACTCCTTTGAGATTAAATCTTTTTCTTAATGGAAAAAAAAATGCTACAATGGCAAATATTATTGACCGGTACAATGAACAGGACCTATTAGAATGACCGACTGCTGTATTTTTTTCCTGTAGATTCTCTTCACTGGTCATTGAACACCATCTCTCTGTACCGTTTCTCAAAGTAACATAGTTCATCAGTTAACAACCTGATTAGAAAGGTAGATGAGTGTCTTTGTGGTGTATCTCTTGAATTGTTGCTCCGTCTGTCTGTCGGCTGTCTCATTTGAAAGCAGACGGCACCGAATGCAATATTAAGTGACTCTCCACTCCCAACATGGCACTGTCCCCTGTGCTTCTGTTGTTCATGACTGTACTCCGCTTGCTTTGAAACATATCAGCAAATTAGCAACACTGTCATTCAATTCCAACTTTCAAGTGCACACACAAGCACACGCGTGCGCACACGCACATGCACACGTGCACACACACACGCACACATAAAATAGTCACCCGTGGGGGAGGGAGTATGAAACACAAATCTGCCTTTATGGTCCAGCAAAGCAAGGCTCTTTTGTCTCTGTGCATGAAATGTGACAGACACAGTGAGAGGTGAACACATTACTCTTGTTCTGGCCACAGTAATCACAGCATTTAATCAATTACTTAAACAGTTGAATCAATATATCCCTAATATTTTAAACACACTGGCCTCGATAAATTGCATTGTTTGACATGCATTGTTTATAAAGATGCCTGTAAATCAAAAGCCACTTGCTGAACAAAAAGCATTTTGAGTATTAGTATGGGCAGACAAGCTAAAAAATCCTATTTTCAATTGCACTGCAAAGCCCTACAATTTAACCTGTAATCAGAACTAACAAGAGCAATATGTCATGTGAAAGATTAAACTGGACATGATCAACAAACCTTATCAATATTGAATCAATACAGATCTATCTATCTGGCAGTTACCTTTCCAATAGCTACAGAAGAAATACTGATAAAAATTTTATAGAATAAAAAAAGGTTACCATACTTCACAAGTCTGCTCCAATTTCTGGTCTTTTTCTTTTGTTTTTCATCTGCAAGATTTTCCCAAAGGAAGTTTTATGCCATGCATACCTGATTTTTTGCTATTTAATTATCAAATGTTAATTCCCCTTGTAACAATGTGCTGGGATCGGAAGCCTACAGGGCATTAGAATCCATTCATGCGCCATGGATTGTGAATTGGTGCCAACATTCACTGAATCTCAGCGTATTGTCATGTGTTCAAGCATCTGCAGAACTGAATGATTGACTTTCAAATGCATTCAATTTAACAACTTTATTTGCACCCCCCAAACCCCTCCTCCTCTAATTTTAGATAATTACTCCTACCTTCATCATAGCCTGTCTCCATTTGTGTGGAAGATTTGTGTGTGCTGGGATCAGGATGTATAATATTTGCAAGAGGCTTATATACAACAATATCAACAGTATCACACAGGTTTATACATCATTTACTTTTAAGCTTATCTGACTAAATGGACAGAGAGTATTAGCCCTTTGCTTTACGATATCAAACTAGTTATCCTCAGAATCGAGGGGCCTCAGAATATGTCCTTGAATGTATCAAAATGTATATTTAGTGTACACTATCTTAATGTAGACTTCAAGTATACCAGAAAATACATACACACAAACACACACACACAATTCATAAAACATTGTATATTAGGCTTGTTATACAGAGTTATGGATTGCTGCTTAAACACTAAAACACACAAACACACACTTTACATTTTTAAGGGCAAATAAGCTTTCATTAAACATCGCTAATTTGTTCAGATTCTGATCATGTCTAGATTTTTTTAACATGACAAATGTAGTATCATGTTTACAGGTGACCAGAAAAGAATGGATATGTATGTGACTACATACCTCAGTACTTTGGAGTTACACATCATAACCTTGCATGCAGCCTATATCATATTATTTTTAGACGGATGACATCGACAGTTAAATCATAGGGGTCGATACAGTTCTCACACATTCACAATTTAACTATCGTATGAAAAATTTAGAGCATGTAGATGTGCGCATAAAGTACCTCCATTACCAAAAGAAGAGTTTTCCATCATAAATTCTCTGCCTTCTAGTCATGACTTTACCTGAATACATTTTGAAAGGGCTAGCGCGTTCAACTCATATTTATATGTAGTGAACCTATACACGTGAGGACGTCTCTTAGCTGCTTTCGTTCCCAGATTTTTCTGATCAAACTTCGAGATTGAGAAGTAGTTGTGGGGGGAATGCTTACCAATTTGACAGACCGACATTTTACAAGGGTGCTTTCCTAGAATCTTAAAATATATACTTAATGCGTATTCAGAGAGCAACATCAGGGTAGTGTGAAAAGAGGGTTCTGGCATAGAAATACATCGTTAGAAATAGAGAAAACGAGAAATTACGCAGTACGAACGTTTTACTTACAAAATATCTAAACATTCACATATGGCCATATGTAAATATGAAATCTCATAATAAACTCCGGTGGTCTGTAATAGCGTTTTTTCATGAATGCAAATAAGACACTTGCAGTTTGTGTGTTGCAATATACAGCCCGTTAAGTGAAAAAGTTATAAAATTTGCGAATGGGAATAAATGTGTATTAATATTATTCAAGCAGGGTAGTATACAACCATGCGCTTAAAACTGTCCCACCTTTATGTCACCTCAATCTATTTAAGTATTTTTCTTCGTTTATAAAATTTGAGAGGGATTTACGCAGTATCTTTTCTGAAAATGAAAATCTTTTACTTTTTCCGTAGTGTGTTAACATAACGTACAACTTGGGGTAAAGGGGATTAAATGACCAATTTTATGTTGTAACCCCAATACTCCTGTAGTCCCTTCTCATTTGTTAAACGCGCGTAAAATGTCACTGTACGTTGTACAACAGGATATCTAAACCACTTCGCTGAGAAATAAAACTATTACACGATACACACAATATACACGTTTAGTTACTCCGTTCCGAAAATGACCGAACGACAAGTGGACATGTTTAACAAGGACAGAAACCTGCGATCAGGACAAGATAAAACTCTTTGCCACTCCTTCACACTCGGGGGTGAAACTGCAATGTCAGGCCTGTGAGCAGCACGAAAACAAAACGAACACCAGTGGTTCAGCAGATGAGAAGTAACATTACCGCACAGAAAGTTTCATTGGTAACATCCCTTTATATGCGCCCTTTATAAGTTTCAAAGATAGAGAAGAGGTTTAAAAGACAGGACAAGAACTGTTGTCAAGAACTTTCATCCACAACCATAAGTTTCAACGAAGAAAATTGCAGCGAGCGGATCTCCACAAGTCTACAGGCTCTTCACACTCCTGGAAAATTGATTTTCGAAATTCTTCACAAAGCAGATTTTCTATCTAAGACAGCTAGGAGTGAGAAGAACTGTATATCGCATGATTAAAATTTGCTTGTATTCAAAATAAATATATTTGCAAACTAACGCATAGTTGAAATAAAAAGTCACTTGTTCACACACACGAGATTGGAAAGCGTCTCTCCACGGCGCGCCTGTAACTGAAGAAAATACACACCACGTTTACGGTACTCTTACAAAACGCAGCTACTGTATCCTCGCATCCCGCTCATAGACCAGTCTGCTGCCATAGCAACTATAGAGGAGGACAAAGCAGCGCCGCCTGCTTGTGCAGTGGATGTCACCCGTGGCAACGGCCAATCAGAAGTTACTGGCTGTCTCCACAACCATGTTGAGGTGGTGGATCCTCTGGGCGGGTTTTAAAGACCAAATGCGCTCTATCGACAGGACACGTCGGCCGTCAATCTCTCTCAGATAAGGCGTCTATTGGTGAGAGACGGGTCTCTTGCAATATTATAAACATGGCCTCTGCCTGCCTACCTTGCGAGCAAGGCTAGGTAGAGACGTCTGTACCATGGTCTTGGAAAACGGAGAGCGCGAGCAATTCATTATCAGTTTTGTATCAAACAATATAAAACTCCGGGTATGCACTTTCTTTTGTATGTTGAATTGCAAATGCGTACGAGGAGTGTAATGTGATGGCATTTCGCTGCACGCTTAAGTGAAGCTAAAGAAAAGTGGGACTCGGGCGTTTTTTTTTTTATTTTAGGTTCTCTGGTTCATTTATTATTATCACTATTATCATTAACATTGCTCCAGCATTTTGTTTTCGGCGTTTCGTCGAGAAGAAATGACAAGAACATAGACCCCTCCTCTTATGGGCGGAGCGTGTATGTTTATTTCGATTTTGTATTTTTTTTCTGCTCCTGTTCTGACACGTCTGCACTGAGTGAGTGGCATTGGCACGTTGTCAATCGCTCACTACCGCTGCCATCAAACACCATAAAGCACACAGTCAGAGATTCGGACTCATAAATTTCAGAAGGCAGATATTTTTGCGCATTGCTTTACAGCGTGTAATTAATTTTTCGTTATTCTGTTTTTTTTTTTTCTCAAATTTTCCAAGTAAAGCTGCAAAACTTTTTTTTTACATTTTTAAATTTGCATTGATATTTTCATCACCATTATTTAGCTGCCGGTGCTAGTCATTAAATTTCTTATTTTTTCACTTATTTTTGAAAACATTTCTATGGTGTGTTTCTCAAGTAATATTCTTATACTGCCAAAATAGGTACTGTATATTTTGATTTGCATTGTTTATTTATTTATTTTGTTTTATGATTTGTTTCCCACTTAGCATCGGATGTTTTGTTAACCGCTGATTTAAATGGGGATTTGACCAAGTTTGCAAGAAGAATTACGCGGGGAGACATAATCGCAAGAAGATTACCAACATATTAAAGAAATCTACAAGGAGCTTTAGCAGTCATATCCAACACGTCAAATCAAAGAAAAAAGACCAAACTGGCAAGAAGATTCGAATAGGATTCAAGGGACAGCGTCTGTCAGATGAATACCGAAGTATCAACAATGAAAGTATAGACACTGGAACTCCAACTAAGAGCAAATTTTTGATCATATATTTATAAAAGGTACTTCGTATCAAGGAGAGAGAAGAAAATATTGCAAGAAGAAGAAAGTGATTACTGGGACGCGCATTCGTCATACTATCACTTGATAGTCACTCGTATCAATTTATCGCTATTTCTCTATTATTTCTACGTAATTGTTATAGTATTATTGTTATTTTTGATTACTCTTGCGCCGCGCACACGCAAGAATTGTCTTTGTATGTGATTTTTTTCGAGCTCATTTTTGTCTTTGCGTGGCTCGTAAGAAGTGCATTGATTGTGTTGCGGCAGACTATGGACGAACAAGCCCGGATAATGCAGGCTCTCGGCGGTGTCAGTCTGGCTGGTCACTCGGTACAGGGAGGCATGGCATTGCCGCCACCACACGGACACGAAGGGACGGATGGGGACGGAAGAAAACAAGATATCGGGGACATTCTGCATCAAATAATGACTATTACTGACCAAAGTCTGGATGAGGCGCAAGCAAAGTTGGTTCCTTTTTAAATGAATTATTTACTGCTCAAATTGTTGCACACGACAGTGGGCTATTGTGTTTATATTGTACAAGTAGCTTGTTGACGTAGCTTTCCGAAATAATTAATAACGGTAATGATATATATTTGACACTTGTAATATTAAAGGAGAGGAACTGTTTCTGTGAACAACAGCAGTGATAAACGCGAGGGAGGCACATGCAGCCGAATCCGTGTAAAAACTGTGGAATGGCAGCCTGGGTTAGCCGATCGCCTTACTGTGGATCACGAGATCAGTCAAATCTTTTGATTTAAATGGTTAGCCACACATGTGTCTTTAAAAATTTAGATAGTAGCTACCTCCTTATGTGCAGATAGGTTAGATGTTTCGAAATCATCATTCGCAGTATTTGGAGAATGCAGCAAATTGCTTTGGTTTTAATGAACTGCCCGTTTTTTTATTTTTAGGGTACTTTATTTATTTAGAGTGTTAGTCGTCTTTACAAATCCACAGCTTTATCTGATCCAAAAGTTCGAAAGTGCCAAAAGAAGTTTCTCCAAGAACAAGCAGCCTTACCGTTCTGTTACTTTGTGTATAGAATAGCCTACTGCTAGCTATTCAGTGTGATATAGTGTCGCGGGGCAAGCTTCCCACCATCGCAGCCTTGTCATAATAAAAACGAACTTTTAATAAGTCCGAATGCGTGTTATTTGCGAGCGTGGGTAATCATTACAACCAGTGACCCACTAATACAATAAAATGTCTTCTACAGACATTTTCTAGTAGCAGAACTTACAAAAGCGTGCTCGCTTTCCCTGAGCCGCGACACGATTAGCCTACACACGTGTGTGAATGAAATTAAGACTGCATTCAGTATGTGAAAGCTGTTGGGGAACACACAGCACGCATGCTATCAGTAATGAACATTAAAAAGCTTTGAATTTGATGTCATCCTTTTAAAAGTGGTCATTATGTCTCATATGTATTTTTGTTCTCCCCTTCTGCCAAACCAGGAAACACGGACTGAATTGTCACAGAATGAAACCTGCTCTTTTCAGCGTGCTCTGCGAGATTAAAGAAAAAACAGGTAAGATTGATACATTTTGTGTTAGGACAATAATTAGAGAATGGGGGAGTGTATTAAGAGAACAAGCTACATTACCGTGCCACAAAACGCTTGCACACCGCCATCTTTGCTCTTTTTGTCCCTTACACCCCCTGGTCAAATATGAGCGAAAGCAGTACAGTTTTATCCCCATTCGCAGTCGCACACGGCATTGTAAAAATAAAGATGGTTGTAGCTTTTTAGGATAAAACAAGGGACATAATTGAGGAACCTATGATATTCCTGTCATCGTTCGTGTGGAGCAGTTGGCTGCAGCGTCCTGTTCTTCGACCGCTTAGTCAACGTCAAATGACTTGGAGAGTAGACGCAGACAACTGGCATTTGCTTGTTTACACTGTCGCATTCTTACATTCTCCTTATCTTATCGCATATACGAAAAAAAAGAGAAAAAACTTGCCCGCGTCTTTAGATAAACCGCACACTACACAGATAACATCGAGGTTAACAAGCTGCTCGTGCACCGTGCATATCTCAGTTAAATCGCAGTGTTCATCAAAATGTGGTGCATAATATTTTACAGAAGCCATGTATTATCTTGTCCATATTTTCGTTTCATTTAGTTGTGAACTATAGACTAATTGTTTTTGCCCGCTCTAGAGATTATTATTGGCACGCACCGTAACTGCATCTGACTCTCTCATCACTTGCAGAAAGGCAACAATGAATCATTAGGGCAAACCGTTACACGTGTGGCAGTCACATTGAAATAAAGTATACGTGCATATTTGTGAATCAACAAAGTAATGAATGAATCAAGTCTGTTTGGATAATAACAGCTAAAAACTGCGGAAGAGTAGCTGGACACAGCAAGTGGACGTGTCCTTTATTTCTCAAAATCATTAGATGGTCACTTGCAGACAAATATATATATATTTTTTACATTTCGTCTTTGCTGTTGGTGTATAACATAAATAACACGGTAGACAACCGGAGAAAGCACGTGGCTGCGAGTCAGGGCCGGTTTGTTGAGTGTTACCGTTTGTTGAAATAGAGGTGGTGTTAGTTAAAATTTCCATGGAATGCAGTTCACGATATGGGCTGGATCTGCGTCGGGATTATGCACTTTCTCATAACTACAGTAGGCAAGATTGCAGACAAAGCCACAGTATTAACAATGTGAGCAGAAACGGAACAGCAGTGGCAGCCGCTGCCTTTGACCAGAGATAGCTGCAAGCTGCAAACTCAAAAAAAAAAAACTTAAAACGCAGCTCCTTGAAAGGCTAATCCAGGATGTGATTTTGTATTCATGGTGTCAAGACTACAAAATTCTACAGCAAGATAGATACCCGTTTTTATTACCCATTCACCTTCGTAACATTCAGTACAATATATAAAAAACGCGTGTATGTGTGAGTGTGTTTCCGTGCGTGTTTGTGTATATGCGTGCAAATGAGCGAATGAGACACTCCAAGATGTTAGTAGATTGCCAGCGACCGGGGTATTTGTAAGCAGTCCCACATTTTGCAATACATTTTGAGTAAAGTTTGATGTATGGTAAATGAACAGCACATTGTAACATGGAAATGAAGTCCACGCTCAAAAAGGGTAAAGTGTCCAAGATGCAGATGATGACATGAAACATTAACATGTGTCACTGTATCGCAATAGATTATTTTGTTTGATGGAAGACTTCGAGGCTTTAATCAAACGTCCTTAAGCGGCGATGCAATGCGTCCAGTACCCACAGAAGCGACCGAGGGAAAACAATTTAGCAAAAGTTTCTCAGAGCGGCGCTCCTTGATACTATAAAAGCCACCATTTGTACGAAATGCTGCGAGGCTACATTTTGCATCCAGAGGTCACGCTGTTTATGCAAACAGACGTATGGAGCGAATGACCAGCTTTTAGTTGGGCCGGACTGGTTTAAACTCCAGGAAAACACAAACAGTGATAACGGATTATTCTTTTTTTTTTTTTGGTCTTGTATTTTGGGTGAATTCGATTCCATGGAAATTAAACATCAGAGAATTTCAAAGGTGAGCAAAGGCGAACAGGTCAGCAACAAGGGTTAAACGGGCCGCTCGCAGATGTCACGCTTTCTAGTCTCCCTTTCCTGTCTGTTATTTGCGAGAAGTGAAGTGTGGTATGCAGTCAGAGGTGCACTGCAAATAACGAAGCAGTAAGAAATTACTTGGAAGCATTTTAGTTATTGCGTCGGCATGCAGTGATTGGTAGTTTTCATCATTAAAAAATAAATGCAGAAATATTTAATCATGTAGTATTTGAGTGAGTGTATTTCAGTGGGAGGGATATGTACGTCAGGTATTTTTGTTTATAATTTTAAAGGCTGTAGCCTATGAAACTGTTTTTTAAGGTAGAGAAAGTGTTGCGGAGGTTGCGAAGTGTAGCCCAACCAACTATTTGCGGAGCATCGCGGGCTTTGTTTTAAGCATGCTAAAATATTTAGTATATTTACATATCTGTGAATAGAAGGTAGGGAAATATGAACGTGTGTTGCTTTATTTTCAACAATCTTCAGATGATGACATCATGTTTGTCGACACCATCACTTTTAAGTTTGCAAAACCAATATCCTGTAGACGCTGAACAAATTGGTTTACAAGTTGGTATTTTTTCTGCCGCCCTCTGTGATATCTTAACATAATTAAGCGTATCCTTTTGTACATCAACAGGTAGGGGATCATCAGTTTATCAGAATGGTACAAAATTATTTTAGTTCTTGGTGATCCGATCGTGAAAAATGTACAGTATTACGAAAATCATGCTGTAAATTTTTTAATTCATTTAAAATATATTAAACCACTCACGTTTACTCTAGGCTTTGAGACGTATTATTTTAGCGCCATTTAGCTCATATTAGGTGGGAAATCTGAGATCATGTTATTTTCTTTGCCATGTCTAACGAGCAGTTGCGAGGTCTTTGTAAAACAATCGTTTTTCACAGGACTCTAGAATAGAGAAGCCACAGGCAAATATGCTTAGATGAGAAAGGTCAAGATTAGCAATTACAATGGATATCAGTGCGGTTTGCATCGCACAATATTTCCTTCAGAAATGTGATTGTCCTCCATCAAAGGTCCAGTAAGAAAGACGTAAATAGGGAAACCATGCGGACAGCTGTCAGTTTAACGTCGAAGAACATGAAACTGCGTAAAAGAAGACCAAACCGAGAGGTGAACGGCGACTACAAACATCCCGTCACTGACTGACATTCCTACACACCGGCTTCCTCATAGAGTAGGAGATGGGTTGCCAGATTTGTGGCTATTGTGAGGCCCATAAGCAGAAGTGACTTGGGGAACATCATAAAACTTAATGAACTTCAGGGCTCCAGGAGGTGCTGTCAGGGGGAGGGCAAGGTCTGCATGGCTGCCCTGGATGCTTTAGGTATTCTTTATGTCCGCCGAGGAGGAGAGGGGAGAAAGAGAGAGAGGGAAAGAGGGTGGGAGAAACAAAGAAAACGATCACTAAATGTTTTAACCCTGAGGGTGAGAGCATGTAGATATTACAAGAGTGGGGCATCAGTGAGGCTGGAGGGGGGGAAATGGGAAACTAGGGAGGAAATGGAAGGATGGAGAAAAAACGATGGGAATTAGGAGTTGCTGGTCGTGGCTGCAGTCTGCTTTAAGCTTGCCCGGTGGATTTGATTTGCAGTCGCAGAGTTCAGGGATGAGTGTTTGCCGGTCGGTCATACTGTACTGTGTAGTCATCAACACGTGTGTGTGTGTGTGTGTGTGTATATAAGTTTGTTCATTTGTATAGTGCAGTGTAGTATCTTTGTATGGATTTTATCTGCGCAGACAGATTTATTATTACAGTTTTCCTTATTTTTGACATTATGATCAAGAAATTAAAATTTGAATTTTACTTACACAATTTTATCCTTACACAAATAGCACAACATTCAGCTAATTTCTTGTATGGAGAGAAATAATTCTGTTTTTGTTTTGTCAAAGGATGCCTTAGTTCACCCCTAAACAGATGTAATGGATTAAATTCAAATTAAATTAAAAGTGGGGAATACTGTAAAGGTTACCTCAGAAGTATGGATCTAGCTGTAAAAGACATTAATAATTTCACAGATTTTTACTAAAATAATGTCATAATTGATAATGCAGATTTTGACCAACAGTTGGCCATTGCAAAACACATCATTCAACTTGCAATGCTTTATCTAGAAGCGCTTGAAATAACAGCCGTGTAGAAAACTAAAAAAAAGCAAAAGCACACATCTCTCTGGAGTATTAAAATATGACACTGCATGTATAGCAGTGTGGCATTGTCAGGAATGATTGAGCACGTTTAACATCTTGCGCCCAGATTCTTGCACACGCTGCACGTCGGCCGAGTCTCCGAGCTGCAGCGCCGGGTGCCGTACCGGGGAGATGCGTTTGGAGTGGCGTTTCCGTTGGAGGCTCAGAGTCGCAGCCCGAGTTCTCATCACAGAAAGCCACCTGCCGTGCCGCTGCTTCCGCGGCACATATTGTGCCTGCGTTTAATATATTTATAGCCTATATTGTATTAAAGCTGTAATTAAATATGCATAAAGAATAGAGTCCCTAAGTATGCTAATTATTTAAATGAGCTTGTTTACCAGCCGAGTTCTTGTAATCTTCTCTAATCCCTTTGATGTTGTCTGTTTGAAGGGTTTTATTTTTCAAAGGCTAAAACACTAACAAGGTACTCTTTGTGTTGGTGAGTTTGTTGCTGTTGTTGTTGTTGTTGTTGTTGCCGCTGCGGTTATTAAACCGACTGTTGCCGTTCTCATGCTTTTTTTCCTGCACCTACGGTTCCTCTCTGCCCCTTTGGCGTGGGACTGAGCCCTTCCCAGCAAACATTAGCATAGCATGTGGGTTTAGATTTGGAGAGCCAGGCCTGGTGAGTAGTGTTTGCTCTCTGTATTTGTATAGCGGAGTCGGGCTTTGAGAGCGATGCGGTGTTTATTTTCTCAGCAGGCCAGTTGAAGGACATTGTCTTATCAGGGTGATAAGCGAGCCATCTCTTGATAAAACACCTTCCTCATGCTGACTTTTCTCTGTGCTTATGGGTGTTTTCTGTGTGTGTGTGTGTGTGTGTGTGTGTGTGTGTGTGTTTAAGAGAGAGAGGGACAGACAGAAAGGCTGTATGTACACAAGAAAAGTGTGTATGACCATTATGAAAGTGTATTCATAAGTGCGTACATGCATAAGAGAGAGTACGATTGTGTGTATGTGTGTGTGCATATAATTGTCAGCACCCCATGGAAGTGGAAGTATAAATGCCGTCCTGTGTGTGGGGCTTTGTACTTGTGCGTATGTTGCATTTACCCGGACGAATAGGTAAAAAAGGAATTTCCTAACATCTAAATGTTGCATTTATGTTCCACTGACTCATCGGTAGAATGAAACAAACATTTTATTCTGTTCCGTATTTCCCGTTTGGACCCCTTAATTGCGAGGAGAAGGCGCGTGATGGAAGCCAGGTAGCAGTGAAGGAGAAGAGAGAGATGTCTGCTCTGTAGTGTAATCTAACCTGTGGATCTGACCTAGCGCTGAGAATATGGAAACCCAGGCATCCAGGGTCTGTTGGAGTCCATCCACTGCCAGCAGCATTCAGAACTATAGGTTTACCTGTCAGAGAGGGCTATTACAGAGCAAGCCTGCTGCATGTGTATAGACACAACATGTGTGTGCGCGCGTGTGTGTGCGCGCGTGTGTGTGCGCGCGTGTGTGTGCGCGCGTGTGTGTGTGTGTGCGTGTGTGTGTGCGTGTGTGTGTGTGTGTGCGCGTGTGTGTAATATATATATATATATATATATACATTTTGTAAAATAATTTAGAGAGAGTTTATGTTAATTCTCCAAGACTTTTAGTTGCTCCTTGTGAGTTGTAAATATGACACAAAATAGTATTGCCATGTTCAGATTTTATACATGTCAAGTTAGACCTTCGACAACAGATGGGCAGTACCAAAAGACAGGTATTCCAGTATTTAATAATAAATTGATGTATTTGGAAAAAAATAAATATTGGCGCACTGTTGTACGCTCAGAATAGTTTCTTCAGTTAGAGACCTTTTTTGGAGAGAGATTTTTCTCTTTCTCGTATGAAACCTAAACTGAGTAAAGAGCTGGTAGAAGATGAAACCCTCATTGTTCCATTGGGTTTCATTGTAACTGCAGCTCGGAGGCAAAAAAAAAAAAAAAAAAAAAGGGTAAATTGAAACTGAAGTGTTTGCTTGGTAACCGTGTAAACAGTGACAGAAAAAAATTCTTTGTATGTACATCTGTTTAGAGAGACAGAAGGGATAGAGAGGTGTGTGTGTGTGTGTGTTTTTCCATGTGTGTCTGTGTCTATGCCTGCATGCTGAGGGGAGGTAGCAGATTAAAGGGGGTAAAAAAAAGGAAAAGCTTGCTGTTCCTGATTAAAGGCCACAGGAAGTGTCATTGTGTGATGGTTTCTGACAGAGTAATTGTCATGTCACGATCCGGGCTGTGTAAAAACAGGGAGGGAGGTTTACGTTTTGGGAGTAACCTGCGGCTCGGAGAGGCGGCCTCCTTCCTCGCGGAGACCGAGGCCGCTCAGCGGGGTCGGCGGCCTGCTTGACCGGCCTGTACTTCAGCCCACAGCGAAGCCATTCACGGGTCCCTGTGGCCTCGTCCGCGCCATTTCCCCAGCTCCCCGGCTCTTTCATGTCCGGTCATGCGGCACGCAATCCAGTGTCATTAAGCTATGCTAAGATCCCACCCAGACGAGGAAGATATTCACTGTACTCTCTGAGGGGACGTGTTAACTGCGCGGGGCACGGTCACCCTGCGCTCCCGTTACTGGGCAGACACATGATGTAATTCTGTTTGTCTTTTTTTTTTTTTTTTTTGAAGGGGGGGGGGGGGTTTAAATGCACAGGAAGGGGGGGAGGTTAAAAGGGAACAAGTTTTTTTTTTTTTTTTTTTTTTTTTTTTTTTTTCTTGTTTTTTTTTTTGGGGGGGGGGGGGGGGGGGGTCGTGAAAGCAGAATTTTTCTCTGATGTTTAAGTAATGGGATTACATCTGCATGTGCTTTGAGGGAAAAAAAAACGGTCGATGTACCTGTACATGAAAAAGGCTTTGCGCCCTTGTGTATGGGACTGTGAGGCTGGCATGCATCATACCACCCAGCAGAGAGTTTAGAAACTCCACGGGGGGGGTGCGGGGGGGGGGGGGGGGAGGGGGTGGCAAGGAGGGGGTGGGTGGGGGACGAGGGGGCACTAAAACTTTCTTTCTCCAACAGGAACAGTAGCTCGCGTTGTGTGGTGAGAAAAAGGAGAGAGGGGTATGTACTGGGTGAATAAGTAGATGGGAGCGTTTTGCAATGCAAAGCGGTTTGTGGTGGTTTTGGACGATTTCTTGGCACCGCTCTAACTGCTATTGTAAGCCCAGAGCAGATTTTCCCATTGCTAATGCCCAAGAAGTATTAATTCACTTTGATATGCTAATTAGAGGGCATTATGCAAGAAATGAGATTAAGTGGCAGCGTGAAGTCATTTGCCTGTCACTAAATTGAGTGTTTTTAGCAGGAGGGGTTTGTTTTTTCACTTTCTCCCGCTTTTGCATTTAAATGAATTGATTGAGAGGTATGAAGAGGAAGCTGCTCAAATTTTTTCCTTTACTTTTTGTTCAGCGATTTAAAAAAAAAAAAAAAAAACTCTCCCTTTTGAGTTCTCGCTCTCTGTGAAACCACATCTTGTCTGGAGCTGGAAACAGGAAGCTTGGCGAGTGAACGATTTCAAGTGTCTTTTTTTCTCTTCGCCTCAGCAATATCTGATGGTTTCATAATTAGCATGCTGTATAACTCTTTGCTGTCATTTTAATCATTGTCACTAGTAGTTATGGCCTGCAACTATCATGGCAAGAATACATGGAAAAACCACAGAAATGTCTTCTTTAATAATCTGGAACATAAAACACTGTACCAAAAGTTGAATTGTCTGAGAGGTTCGCTGTATACTTAATTCTGGCAATGCTAAACAGATTACAGACCGAGAGATCGGTGCCTGATTTTAATTTATTTTATTATTTTTATTTTTTTTGCTTTGTATTACATCAATTTCCTAGTCTAATTTAACCAGCGCTGTAAAGCGGCATTAGGGATCAGAGCCTTGTTTGTAGAGTCGATTAAAGACAGCGAGCTCTGGAGGACCGGTTCGCTGTGTGTTTTTTTTTTTTTTTTTTTTCTTTCCCTCTTTTCGTGATACAGACAGTATTCTGAAGCGCGGGGTGCCGGCGGTGTGATAGCGCAATCTGAGCCCTCAATAATCAGACGGATCCTCGCTGTAATGAGACGCTTTTTTCGGCGCGGCGTTTGTTTTCCCTCCCGCCCGGCTCGGCTCGCTCTCGGCGCCCTCCAAGCCGAGGGGCTCGCCGCCGCCGCCGCCACCGCCGGAGCGGGAAGAATAACAAAGGTGAAAGATTACCTCCATATGGTATTTCTGAGCGGGGGAGAGAGAGAGAGAGAGAGAGGAGGAGAGAGAGGTTCTTCAGCACGGCTCCTCTTTGATGTGAGGTTTAATCAATAGAGAGAGATTACAGAAAACTATTACAGGCTAAGTCGGAGTGCACCGCGGCGAGGGCTTAGACCCTCTCCCTCTCTCTCCCTCTCTCTCTCTCTTTTTCCTAGAGCTTTTCACACCCCTGGCCCGGTCGCGTCGCGCGCCTCTTAGTCGCGTATTGACTTGTTGTTTTCCTGACCTTTGACTCGGCGCGGCTCTGAAACGGGAGTTCAGGAGAGGAAGAGCGTGCGGGAAGCAGGCGCTGATAAATGCCCAGTCTGCCGCCGAGAGCAGTGGATTAGGGGTATTAAACCGGAACAGTGTGGTAATCTCAGCCCTGTGGAAGAGGGTTTGGGCCGTTCGGGGGGGGGGAGGAGGGGGGTGGTGGACAGGGGGGTTCAGATTCCTCCACCGTCAGTGTTGTCAAACTCGGAGTGTATTTTTAGTTGCCCATCAAACGTTGCCTGAGAGCTGGCTGAAGCCGTTTGTAGGTGAGGCTGTGATTAACTGCACGCCAGGCTGGCTAACAGATTTACCCTGAGTAAACAGAGTGGAAGGATTGAGCAGGTGAGTGCTTCTTAAACCTTCAGGGAGCACGCATTTAAAAACTCTCTGACAGAGAGCTAATGAGGCAACTAAGTATAGATGTGAACTTAATAATAATAATAATAATAATAATATTTACATTTTTCTCTGAAGGTTATCTAATGCTGCTCTACAGCACTGAATGAGCATAGTTTTGTTCACACAGTGGAATCGCACAGTAAGACCTAAAACTTTTGTAGGTATCAGATGCTGAAATGAGGGAGGAGAGGTGAGGCAGAGAGAGAGAGAGAGAGAGGGAGCACGCGGAGCTGCGTGGAGCTGTGCTTCCTGGTGACAGCTCCCAGGCCAGGCCCGCACATCTAAAAGTAAATATTTGCGAAGACGGGGGCCGCGTTCCTCACCCCTCCGGTTTTTAAAACGGGCGCGGATGGGCTCTGAATGCCTCGGTAAATATATGCCAGGGAACAGAAAAGCCATTCAGCGTGGAAAACAATTGACTTTGGCTGGCGTTTTTGTTGGAGTGTCCCCCAGCGACGCGGCTGTGGGGGCGTGATAGCGGCGCGCAGAAAGGCTCCTCGCAGCTGGGGTCCCGGCCGGCTCGGTGACGGGGGCCATCGCCACGGCGTTTCCCCCGCTGCGGTGCGCGGGGGGCGCGCGCGGGAGGATGGGCCCGCTATCAGCGGAGCCCCCAAACCCCGGCCCTTTTCTCCGAACAGCAGGAGGACAAAAAAAGAGAGAAAGGGAATGGGAGAGAGGGAGAGAAAAGAGCACAAGAATGAGGAGGGAGGGAGGGAGGGAGAGGGGGGCCGTGTCAGTGCCAAGCCAAAAAAAAAGAAAAGGGGGGGGGAAAAAAAGAAAATCTGTAATCTCATACTTTCACATGTTTCCCCAATCTTTGTCTCTCTTATGTTTTTTTGCCCCCCCCTTGTCCATTGAGCTCGCACTCCCTGCACCCAAACGCAGAGGCACTGATCAGAATTGGGAACATTTTTTCTTTTTTTTGTAAGCGAATGAATTGCTGTTGATTGTTTCCTGTGCGACCCCCCCCCCCCACCCCCCAACCCCCGTGCCGCAAACACACACATAGCTCACACACCCCTCTCCCTCTCCCTCTTGCTGTCTTCCCCTGCATAGCTGGAAGCGGTTTCCGTGGGCTCCTGTGTGAACACTGCCTATAATTGTTTTTCGCACATAAGTTATGCAAATGAGTCTTTATGGCAACTGGCATAACAATTAGCATCCTCCAACAATATTTTAGCAGGTTAATTGCGAAATTTCTAAATTGTACATATGAGTTGTTAATTAGGCATGACAGAGGTGGTGAAATAGTTATCTTCAGGCGGTGGCAGCCAGCAGCGGCTGCTTCAGATGCAAACACCCAGGATTGATTAGAATTGAGGGTTACAATGGCGGGAGCGTGGATGTTGTCAAGTGCCACTGTGCGTTGGCTGCTTATTTTATTATTATTGTTATTATAATTTTTTTTATCCTTTCTTTTTTTCCGGCGACAATAGATTCTGACCGGAATGGGTTGTCACCCTCCCCACACACGCATGCACGCACGCACGTGCACACACACACACACACACACACACACACACACACACACACACACGCGCACACACACACGCAGTTTACCCCCTTGCCCCCTGTCTCGGAGCCCCGCTGCCACTATAATCTTAAATATGACACCACTTCCTCAGCAGTACTTAACAGCAGCATCAAAAATACACTAATATGAATAAAGCCCACGCATCATTAAAAGTGACCCCCCTCCCCCTCCACTTCTAACACACAGTGACACCCCCCACCCCCACCCCCCTCTCCGCCCACACCTTGATCTAGCAGGAGTATCAGTGACATTGCCTTTTATTTGTTAATCTCATTTAATAAATACCCCCCCCCCCCCCCCCCCCCCCCCCCCCCCCACAAACACACACACACACACACTCTCTCTCACTTCCCAGCCCCCTCCGCCATTGGAGATGAACTAATATTTCATTTAATTAAGCTCTTATTCAGATCCCCTGTACTGCCCGTTTATTAAAAAGTGAGCTTGACATTGTTGAAAGAGTTGTGTCCTTGCTGTCTTCAGGCAGCGTGTTGTAACTCTGATGTGGCAATTGAGTGATTCTTTTTTTCTTTCCATTTGCAATTCCGGTTACAAATAACTCTTTTTTTTTTTTTAGGTCCATGCGCAGATATCGCAGCAGCTGTTACAGATACAGAAATGTGAACTGAAATATGCTTAATACTTTCTGAGTAGTTGCCTCATGACTCACTGAATTAAAAATTAAAATATATTTGCTTGTTGTCCTAAAAGTTAACTGTCTCTAAAAATACAGTGACAGAGTAGGTAAAAATTAATTTGTGAGTGTTTTGCAAAATAAGGTTGTTTAAAAAAAACAGTAAATACAGAAAAAAAAGTTTTGATCATAAAATGCAGAACTGGTGTTTTCTTAAACATATTGCATGAAATAATATAATACTACTCTTTTGCAAATTATATGTTTGGTTATATTCTTATTTTTGGGGTTTCTTGATGTGTGTGAATGTAAGCTGCAGTTTTTCCTTTTCCTCTAGAAGGATATCTGAAAATTAGGTATTTTTTTTACCATTTACCACCATTTAGTATTTGTGTACAGAATCAGGGTTCAAAGAGGGAGTGAAGGAGAGACCATAGGTTGGTGTGTGTCTGTGTTTCAGGGATGGGGGGTGCATTGTGACAGGGTTAGTTCTGACCGGTGGTCTGTCAGTCAAGCAACACGTCGACAGAAAGAAAAGCTGTGCAACCAACTTGCTTCATCTTCCCTCAACATTTGTCTAAAGGATAACGCAACAAACACCCCCCCCCCCCCCCCAACCGCCCCCACAAGCACCCCCCCACCCTGTCACGTAGTCCATCCCATTCCCCGCTCAATAAATGTAAGCACATAAATAAATAACAGCGTTTTATTGCCGTGATCTCATTACAGCCTAGCAATACAGTCTCCTTGTAAACCTTGATCATTTTTTTTTCAATGGGAGCAGCTTTCATAATATTTTTTTGTAATGTTAATTAATTTCAGCCAAAGCCATTAAACTCCTCTGAAGGTTAGCCAGCGATGCAAGCATCTCTTAGGAGTTGATAACGGCCTGATTGTGTATGTGTATGTGTGTGCGTTTTTATTTTTTTAATGTGTATGCACGATTGTGTCTAAAGAGACCCCCACTTATTTCCCTTGCGATCGAAACAAGGCTTAGGCCCCCCCCTTCCTCCGGGGGTCAAAGGTCACGGCTTTGGCCGTGCGTGCCACCTGCCGCTCCATTCTCTGCAGAGGAAGAGAGGCGTTGTGCATGTTTCCGAGCCGTTAAAAAAAAAAAGGCACGGCGGTGATCGCTGGTGCTCCGTCAGCCTGGCGTCTTGCTAGCGAGGCGTCTGTGCTGATGTATTCCCAGCCCCACACTCGTACTCCGTGCCTGAGAGAGATCGGCTGATGAATTTGACACCACCTTTGGCTTGTCAGCTATTCTTCCCCGGGTTTAACCAAATTGTGCTCGGTATTGAAACATTAAATTTTCATTTAAAAAAAGTAAATGTTCCGCCCGCCGCCGCTGTTTTAATATTTTACATTTTTCCCCTGACATGTGTATATGAAATAAGTGCTATTTGTGATGCGTTGTCATCAATTATTTTGTCACGGCGAATAAAAGCTTTAAAACTCATCCGCCCTCTGCCGTGTTTATGCCACATATGTAGCGAGATATGAAATTAGCAAAGCGATTGAACTTTGCGTGCGTCTGTGATGTGTGCACGGAGCCATTTCCACCTGTAATGATGGATAATGGAATTGTTTTAACGCTGTTACATCGTACCCCGTCACATGAGAAATATGTGTCATAAATCCAGTTTTTTTTTTTTTTTGTTTTATTTTTTTAAACTTTGTCACTAAGGAGACCTGACTTTGGTCCTCCAGTTTTGTCTCGTAGCAGTGTATGCGTGTCATTGATATCCCTTCCTGTGATGTGTTGATGATGTCACCTGTAAAATCAAAAATCTAAAAAAACTTCAGGCAGCCGAGCATCACGTTTAGCTACTAAACGCCAACCGGCTTTTAGCATCTACGCATGACGGTCAGGTGTGTCGGTCCGTACGACACACGGAACACGGAGGCGTGGCGATAAGGCACGTGGGTAAATCAGAACTCCGTTTGTGGATGGAGCGAGGGTGAGGGGTTACGGACACGGCGTCCGCCGGTGCCCCTGTAATGAGTATAGGGTTTCCCGATGTTTCCCGATGTACAAGTTGCTAACACGGGCGTCAGAATGAGGGCGTGGCGTGGCCTTTCCGAAAAGCGGTACCCCCCCCAGGAGGCGCTGGATAAGAGGGGACGCGAAACCCTTTCCTTGGGTGTCTCCCTGTGCCTCCTCTTTGGGCCGCTGCACCGGCTCTTTGCCAGACCGTGTGGCGATATTGCAGTTGAACAGTTATTAGTGTAAAGAGGGTCAGATGGAAAGACTAGTACAAAGCAAGTACTCTCACCATAATGACACTGCTATTTATAGGCCCTCCATTTCATTAGTTCCTGTGTTTCAGGGAAGAGCTGTTCTCCAGGGAGAACCCATACCCTGCTTCATTTACTTTCTTACACACATTAAATGTGTACAACCTTCAACGTACCATCGTTTTCTCTCTCTCTCTCTCTCTCTCTCTCTCTGTATCTCGGACAGGAATACCTGGTGCCGTTTCACAAAATTCAGTTCTGGTGTTTCTGTTGTCTCGGATGCATTTGTGCATTTTGTTGATTTTCTTTTCCATTTGTTCCATGTTGCTCTTGGGAAATTTTGAGCTCTCTGAAAACTTTAGATGCTAAATTTAAATTTTTAAATAAAAAAAAATGGCATGATGTGAAGTTGGTTTTAAATTTGCAATAGAGACATAAAAATGTCACACAAGTAGAAAAGTTGAGCAAGTCATTTTTTTGCATCGTTGACAGTAATTAAAAAATGTGGCATTTAAGACAGATCTGTAATTTGTGCAGTTGTAATTGTAAAATTTAACTGTTTTTAATTCCAAAGAATTTAACTCCCAAGTCGCGTTGTGGCGAGTGCAATACTAATAAAATAATCTGCATTTGAACCGCACCTCAAAAAAATTAGAATACTTGGTTATATAAATTGAATCAATAAACGGGTACATATTTTAATATTTCAGTTCTGTCACTGCGCAATTAACCTCTGTAATTTAAGTGACGCGAGGGGTATGTTTGAAAGCTCGGCCGGCAAATTGATAAGAAGTGATTGAGTGAGTATCGACTGTGATCTGTCATCCAGGCCTCTGCGACCTGCAAACCGTCGCACGCATAACTGCGGCCGACCCGACGAGGCGGCTCCTCCACCTTTATCAGAAGTGACTTTGTATTGTTTTCCCAAAATGCATCCGCCCACCCCCACAACGCCCCCCCCCCCCCCACTTCAGTTCTCCTGCATTTGCATTGCTGAAATTAAGTCTCTCTGCCATTGTTGCACATGCCTTTCATACATTAGAATGATAAATTGGAGGCAGAATCGGGGGGAAAAAAGACTGCAATGCAATGAAAATTTAATCAGCGTCTTCTGCTGCTTTAATAAGGCAAATAATTCTTATTGGCTGCAGCGTTAAGATTTCTAATATTTAATTCATAACAAACCTTGCATTATTCCGCCGTGGCCCTGACAAGCTCCACTTTGCCTCCTGCCAAAAGGCAACCATAAAAACTTAAAAGCAGATGTAAACGTCCAAAACCTGCTCGAAGGCCAGCTCTGAAGCCATCAGTAAAGATCGACTTGCATGGCACAATTTTATTAAATGGTGGGGGGAATTATTTATTGATTTATATTAATTTGTTTAGGTAACATTAAACAAACCCCTCCCTCCTCTCCTCATTTTTATTCACAGTAAGACAAAGTATGTTTGGGTAATATCTCTACACTGTCCTTTTTGTTCAGAAATAGGTTTTTGGGCAAAATTGGTGTAATGTACTAGCAAATTACCACCAGTGAATGATCCTATGTTGTTATTAAATTCTTTCCAGGACATCAGCATTGTAGTGAGTGCAGAAGTGCTCTGTGTGACTTCACTAAAAATCATTTAACGCTTGGGGAAATATCACCTTCTGTTTGTACATTGTAACAAATTGAAATGAAAGAAAACACACTGAAAACACAAAAAGTGAAAGGAAATAATTGTACACCAACAGAAAAAATGGTACTCCTGTACGGGTGGCCTTCTGACAGTGTTGAACACAGTGTTGAACACATTCTGATCCCCTCCATCGCTGACTGGGCCGGAGGAAAGCAGAGGAATTAATGTACTGTCCTCAAACCTGGGCAGGCACTGTGTAGGCAGACGAGGGCTTCCCTCCACCTCTGCCTCCGCCCCAGATTGCAAGCTTTAATATTTCTCAGCGGCTTAGCGTGTGTCGTGTTCCCGAATCTGTATCCCGAGCCCGGCTTTTCTCTCTCCCGCTCCTAAACCCTCGAAGTTCCTTTGTGTCGGGGCCGAAAGCGTCGGAAAAATGGCAAGTGGCCAACGGCTAGGTGCTGGCTCATGTTGCTCCGAAACGGCTGGCGCTGTTTTTTCGGTCTCCTCGTGAAACGGCTTAATTGGTGTCAGAACCCCAGGGATAAAGGCCTCTTGCTCTGAAACGGACCCACGTCGCCCCCGTCTCTCCCCCTCAGCCGGGAGAAACTGGTACCGTCTGCTGGCGGCCGAGGAGTGAGCGGTGCCATAACAATACTCAATGATGTTTGGGATGACAGAAATTAATACGCGCTTGCTCGGAGAGCCCAGTGATTAATGACAGTGAGCAGGGGAATGCTGTCCTTCCCTTTTACTCTACTTTGACGCGAGTGAAAAGGAAAAAAAGGCGGGTTTTTATTCTCTTTAGAAAGTGGAGGTCAGCCAGAGTACATTACTGCTATTTTTCTCTCCATTTTTTTTTTTCTGAGGGGGGTGTTGGGGGGGGGGGGGGTGTATGTGTGCGGAGGGGGGTGGTCTTAATTCACTTTGGATGGCTTCTCTTGCCGCGAATGGGAGCTAGTGTCAGCTTCCACAAGGCTCGTACAGGAGGGGGAACACGAGGAATGGCATTTTTAGGAAAAACCTTGCTTGGCGTTTCTTGTACTCGGTATGTAGGTACACGTGGCCCATTATTCACTGTGACTTGTGGGCACACATTCAGTTCAGGTCCAGAATCAGAGCTAAACACAATGCTCTCTGACACTCAAATTCACATCAAATTTGACCAACAAATCCAAGCATATATAACACTGGTTTTGGATGCCTGCACTTCATCATT
Organism: Megalops cyprinoides; assembly: GCF_013368585.1. Lineage (NCBI taxonomy): Eukaryota > Metazoa > Chordata > Actinopteri > Elopiformes > Megalopidae > Megalops > Megalops cyprinoides. Next base: position 4,146,494 of record NC_050586.1, read on the forward strand.
GAGTCATTTGAGAACTTTGCTTGAGTTAAAGGAGAAAACACAGTGAGGTTAGATTGAATTGTAGGATCTCCATTTAGACATCGTGAAGTTAAAATTGATCTTGAACATGAAGCAGTTTTTTTTTGTTTGTTTGTTTCATTGTTAAACATTAAAAAATATTTTGCCTCTCTTACGCAGTTGGAAAAGTACATAAATGAGCATGTAGTCTTAAACACTAGCAACACTAACAGTGTGCTGTAAAATATTGGCATAGTGTCTCACACATTTAAGGTGTTGGGAACATATTTAGCACTGTTTTTACTTAATGAATGCCCCTGCCAGGTCAGTCTCACCGCTCACCTTTTTTTTTTTTTAAATAGTAGACAAATAGCAGGAGGTGTCATGAAACAATACGATAAGAGTTTACAGTGCACACGCTCTCTTATTGATAAATGTCAGAATGTTTGCTTCCGCTGTGTTCGATTGGAGCGTCTCCTGGCTTGGAGACACTGTGTCAAAGTTGGCCCCGAACAGCAGATCCCATATTTGGGAGTTAGCAAGTAGCTGCAAATAAACAGATCGCTGGTGTAGGTTACATGTTAATTCATTTAATGACGATTCTTGGCGCCCTCTGCAGCTGTAATTTTATTGAGGGAGAGTGTCAGTTGAAAAGCTTGGGCCCATGGTGTGAGGTTGATTAAAAGGTGTGTTATTTGCCTTGTCAATATACAACAGCCCAGTCATTTCTCATGGTTATGACATATGTTGCAAAGTTACCTCGCTGAGCGGAAAAGCGCAAACTCACATTGTGTGACCCCTGAGGAGATGTTGAATGGAGAGGATACAGTCAAATTCAGTTCTGAAGCATGGGTAAAATTGTTCTAATAATTATTTTGAGATTGATCTCAATTAATGCTTTAATTGTATCATGTAATGATTATTGCAGGAATTTTCTGGATTAAAAAGAATAAAAAGCAGCCACAAAATATATGGTCAAACTGTTCAACTAAAATTCATATTTACATATGATACACACAATATCCCTGTTATTTTTTTGTTACTTTTATGAATTGTCCAGTCACAAAGGGTATTGGAGTGTACTCTAATTTCAAAGAAACATTGTTTTTTTTTTTTTTTTGTGAGCACCTATGAACATTAGAAAGTTTACATTAAGGCCAAACCAAAAAATAAAAAATGTAAGGATAACATGAGATTGCGCCCCACAGACATGATATAAGTATCTGTTGTTTCCTCAGAGGAACCACATTAATTTTTAATCTGGTCTGTCGGAGGGATCTGCAGACTGTTTCATTCATCCCTTAGTCTCAGTAATGTCTTTTCCACCTTCCTCAGTATTTCATTTCTAAGTAATGGGGAATTAAAGCCGGTATTAGGAGGATGCCAGAAGTCTTGTACAGATCGGCGAAGGACATTTGTCTCCGCGCGTTTGCAGTGAAAATTTAAAGAGCTGAGTTTTGACGGCGGACATTTTGCTGACACTGAGTATTTTCTTCACGTCTGGTTCTCAAATAAGTGCTGCCGCTGACATGGTGATTGATATATATTTGTCTTAGGCTGCACCTTTCAGTGGCTTTTTTTTTTTTTTTACTAAAACCTCTGGATGGGAGAGAGTGGGAGACGTCTTTAAAAGTGCTCCAGACTCAGGTCTTTCCACTTAGGAATAGTGTGTCAGATGCCACTCTACATTTTATTTTGCAGTCGCCGATTTGGTGAATCCCTGGAAAATGAAACCGTGTATATGCTTTTATGTTTATTTGCATATATATATATAGATTAAAACATCTTACTTGTGTTTTTTTTTAAATAATAAAATTAAGATTTGAACAACTGAACAGTGCTACACTCCTGTTACCATAGCAACATTTTTCGCTTGGGACCTTTAAAAAGATGCGTTAAAAAATATAACTGTGTAAGGAGCATCTCCTGCAATGCTACTACAGCGGTGTGGTTTCTTGCACTTCTGGGGTGCAGTTTTGTGTGCTGAGAGGGTCTTTGACCAGTGCCTGATCCATTAACGCAGCTGTGAGGAGGGATGTTGTCAGTGCCCCGAAACACGAATGTCAAGGTGTTCCTCTAAATAATGAGAAAGGGGTGCGATTTGGATGGTGGGGCCCAGAGTTGAGCAGAGGTGTGTGTGTGTGTGTGTGTGTGTGTGTGTGTGTGTGTGTGTGTGTCCAGTTTTCCAGAGCACAGTGTGAGCACGTAGTTGCACAGTCGATTTATTTAATGACTGAGTTGGGCCTGTCTCTGGCACCCTGACCGGAGTCCAGGAATGGTATGAAGGTGAACAGGGATAGCTGCTGTGATGGTGATCAGGTGGGGTGCATGTCAGGGTGCCGTGCGTGAAAGCGCAGGAGGAATGGTTTGAGTTTGGGGAACCCCAAATATAGGAGCGAGCCATGCCAGTAGAGGCACTAAGTGATGGGGGAGTTAGGATTCATGAACCCTGTAATGTTTGGGGCAGTCTCGTGCTGCCAATCACTGACTTGTACAAGCCAATCAGAAGACTTTGCTCTCCATACATAACACTATGATTGGTTCTGCTGGTAACACAGGATAGCTCCGTTCATTTTGACATTCATGAAGCCTCACTGTACCATCTCTTGGTCAGTACCCATATGCATGTGCCCGCATGTCTTCTGCACGATTGCATGACATGACTTTCTGCCAGTGTTCTTCTTAACTCAGAGAAACACCTCTTGAGATTGGGCTTAATTGTTAGAGGAGTGGGAAAAAAAAAAAACACTGTGGCCACTAACAAGATTTGTTAAGGAGCAACGTGCCTCTGAAAACTCCCGTTGTTGGAAAGGTGAGGGGGATAAAAAGAGAGGGGGAGAGAGAGAAGGGCAGGAGTGGAGAGAGAGAAGGCAGCTCCATTCTAACATTTTCATAAGCCATCATCAGTAATGCAGCCGCAGCCACACAAACCAGAAATGATTTCTTCAGGCGTCGCTGTCAAGTGTTATTCAAATAACACCAGCCTCACATTTGAATAACAGCCGACATTTTGAATTAATTAATCAGACGAGATAGTCTGGGCCTTTACTCATTAGTCTGCGGGTCAGGCCGGGGAAGATATATGCGTTGGTGATGATATACTTGTCTTTAATCGTGATTTATGGAGATTTTAGATTGCGTGTGATTTGTCAAAGGTTCTGGGAGCAGGGGGAAAAAAAACCAGGACAGAGCATATTTCATTACCTAATCTTTGATTGATTTCACGATGCTAAAAGATATAATTCTCTTGTTTAGATGCGTGGAAATGTGTAGTCAGTTAGCTGGGAACAAGCCACATATTCCCTCACAGTGCCTTTCTGTCCTGTGCTCTATTCGTTGCTTTCTCTCACAAATGGTCGGAGTAAAAGACTATAAAACTTTAATGCACATGGTTTCAAAACCTGTTTTTAAATTTTGAAAGGTAAATTAGGCTACATTACCTTGACTGGTAAGATGTATGTATTTATATTATATATAATATGTATTTATATCTAAGTATATTTTTGTATAAATCTGCAGTGCAGATGTATGTATTATATAGCTGGATACTAACATGCTTATTTTTTAATTGCATATGAACGTATTTCATTCTGTGTACTAAAATGTTTATATATGTATTTATATATATATATATATATATATATATATATATATATATATAAATACATATATAAACATTTTAGTACACAGAATGAAATACGTTCATATGCAATTAAAAAATATATATATATATATATAGTGTGTTTATTTTTCATTTACATCGATATCTATTTATATCTGTTTCACTTTGTGTACTGAAACGTTTATATATCATATTATACATAATATTATATAGAAATATATTACAGGCTTATTTTTGTTTATGTATGTACGTATTTCATTCTGCGCACTTAAATGTTTAGCCTTGTGCTATCCTGGCACACATCAAGACTTATCCAAAAATAGGGGAGCGAATTTCGGCCCAGTGCCAAGTCAAATGCCGACAGTTTTCTGTTAAACAAACTCAGTGTCTCTTTTTGTGTTGGATGAAGAGGCCCTTCAGCAGGGGGATTCTGAGCTAACCTGTGAGGATAAATATTTAATGTGAAATCTGTTCTAGCAGTAGTCTCGCCACATTTATATGCCACATCATACATTACATGGGATTTTGTTTTATTCTGCGTACAAAAATATCGATCAATCATATTAATAGCTATTCCACACACACATACACACTGTAAATATGTTCTGCACAAATGTAAATGCACCAGCTTTGTGGAAATTACTTTAAATGCAACGAAGTATATTAAAATATATTAAAGTTTCCTCTCATTCTCAGTGCATTTGTGCTCTCTATGAGAGGTAAGGGCAGTCGAGTGTTCATAACCAAGCTAGCACTCTTTTTGATATTTTTGCCCTAACTTTGTACCATTAGGATTGAATTTAAACATTAGTGGTGGCTGTTACAGTTTAGTGGTTTTGAAGACCTTCATGAGAACACTGTGAATCACACCGTAGATGAGGAAGCAGAGCACCACTAATAGATTTCACCCAAGCGTGGTCTTTTAATGCAGGGGGGTCCAGCCAGTTCCCCAAGTGCTGAGGGTATGCATGTAGGTATCAGGTATATTTGCTTTCATTTTATTGTGCTCCACATGTGTATGTATGTATGTGTGTGTATTTTTATATATATATCAGTGTGTGTGTGTATCTGTGTGTGTGTGTGTGTGTGTATGTATGTATATCAGTATGCGTGTGTGTGTATCAGTATGCGTGTGTGTGTATCAGTGTGTGTGTGTGTGTGTGTGAGGCTTGGTTGGGAGACAGGAGCAGCTGTAACAGAAGAGCTGGGCTCTCAGCAAATGTCCAGACAGCTTGTGGCTATGAAAGCTGGTCAAATCTAGGATTACAAGAAGCTACTTTGTTGGCCGCACTTAGAGACTTGATAATGTGTTTGTGGTTTCATATGAATGAATCATTCCTGCTGCCAGAGTGTGTGGGTGTGTGCATTTTCTGCGTGTGTCTGTGTTTGTATATATCTGTGTGTTAATGAATGTGTTTGTGTTTGTATGGGTGAGTGAGTGTTACTTGTGTGTGAGTGCATATAGGCACACGTGTGTGTGTGTGTGTGTGTGTGTGTGTGTGTACATATTTGTGTGGGTAAGTAAGTCTTACGTGTGTGTGTACTTGTGTGTGTCTTGCGTGTCTGTGTGTATGTTGCATGTATGTGTGTTCCTGTGTGTGTGTGAGCGTGCGTGTAAGCATTACAGTGTGTGTGATTTGTAGTACTGTTCAGACATGACTTTATAGGTGTGTAATTGGGCGTGTGCGTGGCACAGTGAGAGCTGCTTAAGTAGAAGCTGGTAGATCAACTGCAGCTGTCTCCTTTTCTGTAATGGCAGAGGGAGCCCTGTAGCTGTGTGTGTGTGCGTGCGCGTGTGCGTGCGCGTGTGCGTGCGCGTGTGTGTGTGTGTGTGTGTGTGTAAAAAGAAAATACTTTAGATTTAAAACAAAGTGGTTTAGTTTTTGTGTGTGTGTGTGTGTGTGTGTGTGTGTGTGTGTGTGTGTGTGTGTGTACATCTGTGGTGAATTGTGGACCCTGAATGTTGAACATTTTCAGAAGAAAAAAAAGTAACTGAACAGCACATTCTACCCAGAACTCCTAAATAGATGACAGTGTGTAAATAACATGTGGCATCACACGCTTCGGTTAGGTGTGGAATATTAATTAGCTCATGAACATGCAAAGGGTTTTTTTTTTGCATTTGTTTATTGGGTAACACTTTGGCTTTTATTAAGAGCAGCTGTACATTTTTTTAATTACCTGACATCAGTAGAAGGTGTCAACGGATTTGACTCCTGTTCTTTTTTCTTTTTTTAAAGTAAAGTTGGAGCGGGAGGAAGCAGGGCAGAGGAGGAGAGTGTTTCTGGCCTGCACTCTGCCGGCTTTTGATTTGTCACCACCGGGATAGACGGCTTGGCTGGCGTTAGACATTTTGGGGGGGACGACGAGGGCTGGAGCAGTCATTAAAAAAAGGTGTCACCCCCTTCACTCTCCGTCTCGGGGTGAGGCGTGACAGCAGTGCTGGGGTGGTGATGGTGGGGGGTTTGGGGGGGTGATTGGGGGGGGGGGGGGTCCATGAGTCGCTGGCATCGTGGTGATCCTCTTCCTCCGAAACGCAGCGCCGTCTTGACAAAACACTCAAATAAATTGCTGTCAACGGGGGCTGCACCAGCAATGCAGCGATTTTTATCTGACGAGAGCCCCAGAAGCGGCGTCGTGACAAGCGACGCAGGAACACCTGCGAGAGGCGGGCGATAAAAATCGCATTCGCCTGATCCGCAGCATAACAATGCCTATCATTACTCGATATTATTATTACCCCCGCATGAGAGAGAGAGCTTCAGATGGAGGCAGATATTAAACGCCGTGCAGTCGGACTCCTTTTTCTCTCCTCCTGCACCAGGAGCGGTCCTGCAGCTGCATCAGGATATGCAGAATCCGCATTAGTGGAGAGTCAGTTGTGTGTTTCCTTCGTTGCAGATTAAGGCTTAGCAGTGGAGAGTAATGTTTTGAAGGTACGCTCAGTGATTCGCTGCAGAAAAGAGATGGGGAGTGTGGTGCAACAGGAACGAAAATCAGGATCAAACTGTGATCCTTATTTAGTCACAACCCATATGGAAAACCTCCAAAAACTTTAAATATACCACAGTGTGTACACTCGTGAGCAACAAGTTCACATGACTGATTTTTTATTATGATGAGATGTCAATGCATCTGCAGCCTTTTTCTCATAGAATCTCTATAAAAATCTCTATAAAATAAATGGGACTTTACAGAATATGAAAAAAGAAGTGTTTGAAATGTTTGGAAACTTTATTTTTTATTGATTCATAAACAATGATGAAGAAAAGTAAAAGCCAGGCTCATTTCAAACGCATTGTAATTAAACATGTCAGAGGGATAGCATGCCTGTCCATCAAATCAGCATTCGTGGTTTGGAGCTGTTAAGCTCACTTATATTTCATTTACGTTCCTGCAGCCTGTAGCTTTTGGGGGGTGGGCGGGGGGGGTCGGGGGGGGGGGGGGGTAGTAGTAGGGTGGTGGGGTTTCTTGTTTTTGGGGAGTGGGGGTGGTGGGGGGGTGCAGTAGATGAGACAGTTGGGGGTAATTTGGGGCCAGAGGAGGTGTTCATTTGTTTTTCCCCTAAAAACGGATGATTTATTCCAGTAGAACAGAATGTTGCTAACATTTTATCCAACTTACCAGAGAAAGAGAGAGAGAGAGAGAGAGAAGGAGAGAGAGAGAAGACGCCTTCAAAGAGTCTGAGACAGTGGGCACATTTTAGAAATTGCCATCCATTCTCAACTGTATTGTTATTTTCTCCCTTATAGGTTGTTAATGAGAAATAGAGCCTCATTATGATTTTAAGGATGAGAGAGGAAAGCTTTTAATTAATGATATGTAAATGGTTCTGAATTGATTATGTTAGAATATCAGGAGAGATGGGTTGAAGCTGTGGTGTAATATATTTTAATTAAGAATTAATTAAAAATGATGGCAATTTCATAAAGCCTCACAGAAAATAGTGGAATTTACTTTCTGTCAGAAGTAAATTAGCCTTTGATTAAATAAGAGGGCACATATTTATGGTGGAGTTATTTTTAAACCTTGCCAGGAAGAATTACATAGTTTTTCAAAAATAATTAGCGCTGTATGTCGGTGGTCGACCAATGGCAGCAGTCGCTGAGAGATCACATGACCCATCACCGTGGCTCCCATCTGCAGAGTTGGCTAGTTTGTGTCATGTGCAGTTTATGGATCAATTGTCCCCCTGTCTGTTATCATTTGTGCGGAGCGTGTCTGAACGTTCTTATTTTTGGACATCCGGTGGTAGCAATTAAACTCAGAAGTACATAAGTAGCTTGCAGATTTGCAAATTAGTTATAGTGTCATTTTATTCATACATATTTTTTGCTGAAGTTGGAACAAATCTTGGTTTTAAATTACACACGTTCAAGTAATCATGTTCCTATAATGCGAGTTAATGTTATATAAACCTATAGAATGATCCTTTTTTGCTAATGGGGACTTTTGCTTTCTGAAAGCTCTCATCTGATGAGTGGTGGCTGTTGCTGGAGTCAGGGTAACCTCAGGAACAGCTGTGCGCCTCCCTACCTTTTCGGAAAGCGGGAAAATGAACGCTAAACGGTGGTTAACGCGGCATTCGTCAGGCGTGTCGTAGGGGACGGTCTTTGTTCCCTGCTAACAGCGTCACGCTCGCTGTCTGTGAAACTGCACGATCAATGGCAGAACTTTAGGTATCAGAGCACACGGAGTGGGGCACGGCTCGGGGGGGGGGGGGGCAGAGGGGGTCCCTGGTGGATACTTTTGATTGGAGCGCGGAGTTTTGTGTTGAAAGGCGGAGGGAGACAGGCTTCTGGAACAAAATCCCCCTGGATCTGAGAGAGCTTTGCAACAAGAGAACACCTTGATATTCAGTGGGTAAAACGCTGGAAGAAAGGAGGAGTTTAAACAAATACAGCAAAGAGAGGCTCTTACGGATCTATGATGCTATTTGAAGTGTGTTTGTGTGTTTTTTTTTGTCTTGTGATCTAAAAGAAAATTGGTACACAGCTGTATGGTATAAACACGCATGGGAAGATTGGTTACATGTTTTTCTCAGCAGATATAAAGTGTTCAATATGAAAGAATACCCACAGCTTTTTTGTTAAAATGGCTCTGGTTGGTTTCACCTTTGTGCCCACACTACTAGTGGGAAAAGACAGATGATAAACAAAAGATAGTGTTCGTCCCCTCCACCCCAATTTAGATGTGAAGATTTGCAAAGGTTTTTTTCCAACAATTCACAACGTACACAAACACACACTTTGTTAGGCTGTGTAGCTGAAATTACATTGTTTCATACTCTCTCACACACACCCACACACACAGGGGGGGGGCAGTGAGGGTGTGGAAGGGGTTTGGGGAAGGAAGGAAGTGTAGGGGTGGAGGTGAGGACAGGGTGAATGAAGTAGTGTCAGTGAGAGGGATGGAGGGAGAGGTGGAGGTGGACAGATGGAGGGAAGAGAGGACAGAAAGCAAGGCCACGCTCTGCTCTGCGCTGGACTGGGCAACAAGGAGAAGGAAGGGGCTGCTAATGGTTTAATGAGGCAGTGATGGGGGGCTGGACAGACGTGGCAGGGTGCTGGAAATGGGGTATCGCTGGGGTATCACTCTCTCTCGCTCTGTCTCTCTCACACACACACACACACACACACACACACACACACACACACACAAAAACACACACAAACACCCCACACACTCTCACACACTTTCCCTCTCATGCACACAGTCATAAAAGACACACATACACCCCACACACTCTCATACGCACCGTGCACACACAGATTTGTACACACCTCTGCATGCAACACACAACACACACACACACACCACGCACGCTCTCTCACACAACCGCTCTCGCGCATTCCTGCCCTCTCCTCTCCTCTCCGACACCTGCAACCAGTTGCGATTCATCACTGTCAGGGCGGCTCTCCCCGTGCATCTGCATGCGCACGCGGGTTACCCACGGAGACCCTCGTCAGAAGAGCTGAGCAGTCCTGACACGCGCTCCCCGCTGGGACCGGCAGAGGTGAAGCGGTGCGGGGAGGCTCGGAGCGCGGGCGTCGCTGCCGGCCGCGCTCTCGCAACAAGCGCTGCTGATTAAAACTGAAGGCCAAAATGCACAGTTAGCTCATGCGCTCTCGACACTTCAGCGCCACATCATTTTTTCCCCCTTTCTCACTCTCTCTCTCATACTCTCACTTCCTCTCCCTCTTTCTCTTTCTCTCACTCTCTCTCTCTCATTCTATTTCTTTCCCCTGCCATACTAAAGTGTGTAGTAGACAGGCAGTGTTTAAGCTGCAGCTCCTGGGTGATTGTGGAGTGTTGCACACAGGTACTTAGAAGGAGGTTTCTCTTATTGCTCTTCTGTGTGTGGTTGTAATTTTAACCACAATGCTACTCTGCACATTTAAAACCGCCGCAAGCTTTTTAATGAGTAGCATTGTAGGCATCTGGTCGAGTGTGGCCTTGGGAGAATTTTTTTCAATGTTTTTTTTATTATGTTTTGGTCTTAAGTTTTCTCTATTTTTAACTTAAATTTTTTGTTAAACTTACCTTTTTTTAATCATTGGACATCTTTTCAGGTTGTGCACTTGTCATTCAAATCACAGCTTTGAATGAGAGTAAAAAATGAATTTATTGCACTTGGATTCCAAGTAATTTTGTCAAACACATATCAAAGTAAACATACATAATGCCTATATGACATCCTATCATTAGATTAAAAAGTAAAGAAATGGAAAAAAAACAAAAATCTTCAAAGCAGCAATTTTCTTGTTGAAGGAAGTATCCATAATGGTGTGCAGGAAGGGAACAGGGTACATTTGTGTATGCATATGCAGACTAACACCCCTTACGTACTGAGTCATTTACTGACAGATAAAAAGATAAGGGGTCAAATGGCTGTTGAGCCGAGGTTTCTGCCCATGTCCTGGGTGCTCTGACACACGCAGGCTGTGTGCCTGGTGGTTAGCTGTCTGTCCTTGGGGTTGTGTGACTTCCACCTGCTGTAGTTACCAGATACAAAGCACCTCCCCCATAACGGTCTCAAATGTACACACTGTTAAACCTCTGAAGGAGTGCACCATGCATACCGCGCCGCTCAACCATCACCTAAAAATAAACGTATATTATCAGGGGCGTCACGCCTCAGACATCCAGGCGTGACAAAAGTTGGAAACCCAAAACACGCCGTGTTGCGCTCTTCTCTGCTGTGTGCTGGGATTCCTGTGGCTCCTCTTACTTACTGTGGAAAGCTGATGTGCGATTTAGTGTTGCCTCATTCTGTGCCCGACATGCTGTGCGTGTGAAATACGTGCCATTTTGGAAGCACAGGCACCACCCTGATTCGCGTTGCTGTTTGGTCTCGTGTTAGATAGCTCAGATTGGTTCAGATTAAAACTGGACACGGTCAGTCGTTGTGAGTAGTGGTACTCCAGGTACTGTCAGGACTAGCCACACCCACAGCCACCAGTATGGGCACAGACCAAAAGAGAACCGGTGTAACAGGGTAATTACAAATGATGCGGCATGGAAAGAGAGGGAGAGACGCACAGATTTTGGGTGTTGAGCAAAGCTTTGTATGTGCCGTTAAATGAAGTAAACAACTATATCTTGTTTACACACTCACCTGGGGGCCATAACACTAAAGGCTCCAGTCTCTCCCTGTAGAAGCTCCAGTCCAGTGCTGAACATGAGCTCATATTCTAGAACAAAGCATGTACAAAGTCATCTCCACAGAGGGAGAGAGAGAGAGACAGAGAGAGACGGACACTACTCCACTCAGGGAATGCTCAGGCATGGGCGATCCATGGAGCTCCAACACTGGAACACAGTGGTGTATAAACGCTGACAGGGCGTGATAGGTGAATGGGGGGCGGGCGGGGCCGGAGAAGGGGGCCACGCCCCTTCCTGGAGCTGCGGCGGAGGTAGAGTCCTGCGACGGCGCGGCTGTTAGCGGTGCGAGGGGGGGGTCAGCAGCTGAGCTCATCACAGAGAGCCAGAACTCGAAGCGATGTCGTGGGACCGTCTGGTGGGCGCGCAGCGGAGAATTACAAGCAGAGCGAGCAGGCCTGCCGAGGCAATTACAGCGTAATGGGGTCATTTGGAAGGCAATTGGCAGGGGTTAATGTAGTATGGAGAGATGAGGTGAGATTGAAGTGAAATTTGGGGCCGGAAAACGTGTTGAAATGAAAAGGCAGGCGAGCAGGCGGGTCCTGCAGAGAGAGGGGAAGAGGCGAAGCAGAGAGCGCACCCGTGCGCAGACGTCGGACTCCCTTTTTCCTGCCTCACCAGCCTTCCTTCCTGTCGAGGTCTTGTCTTTCTCTATCCTTCTCTTCTCTTTTTTTCCCCCTCTCTTTCTCTCTGTTCATTTCAGAACCCCCCCAAAATCCGTCTCTTTTCTGAACAATGGCTGCTGTGTTTCTGTCTCAGTCTCAGACGAGGACCCAGAATGAAGTGTCCCTTTTACAGACCGGCGGGCCGCACAATGCCAGCCTTTGTGGCCCGCCGTTCGGCAGATGGGTTTCCGGTGCTGTCGAGGCACAATACTAACATTTGCGACCAGGATGCTGAAATGTCAGCTAGATCTCATTTTTGTAGTGAGGGAAAACCACTCCACACCGTCTGAAAGCATCAGCCTTTTCCATCCCTCCTCGGTGCGGTCCGCTCTCTGTCCGCTTAAAAAAACAAAGGAAATACAGGCCCAATTGGACAGGTTATTCTCTTATTCTCCTATTCTTAAGGTAGAACAGTGTGAAAATCAGTGCTGTTGTCAGTTAAGTGGGGAGTCGTTTATTTATCTATATCAGAAATTCATTTTCCTTTTTTTCAACAGTAGCCACTTCATTCGTGTTAATATGGTGCAACATTACTTGTTGAGGGGCTGGGTGTGTAACTGAGAGGTTGCAGGTTTGATTCCACTGTAGGTTGTGGGGTAGCAACCAGTATAAGTTGCGGGTTAGAAACCCAGGTAGGTAGTTATTACCCGCTATGCATGTGGATATTATGTGAGAAACAGAAGTTTTGTACACCTCACCTTAACGGCCAAACATAATCCTGCCCTGGAAAAGAACCGCAGGGCTTCCAGCAGGCCGTGGAGCTGAGACACCCATCCTCTGACCTGCGAGAGGCAGCCCAGGAAGGCTAAACTTTGATCAAAGCCGAACTTCCTTAAGGTCAGCCGTGTGAATTTCCCCAGAGCCATGCTGTGTGCTGAACCGTGAGTCTGTATAGCAGGTTCTACAGCTCTGTGACCGCCCTGGATCACTGGCCAGCAATAGCATTATCATCAGCTCTTTCAAGTCTTCAGCATTTTTACACGATTATGCTCAACTCTGGATCTCTGGCATCATCCAAGGGTGAAGATTCCTACAGCAGAGCAACCTCTCTCTCTCTCTCTCTCTGTGTTTTTTTCCCTCTGTCTTTGTTTTTTTTTTTTGCTTTTATACACACACACACACACACACACACACAATCCTCCCTTTTCTGCTTTTCCGTCTGACTCTGTTGCCCTCATGTTTTTTCTCCTTCTGTGACTCCTTATGCACTTTCTTATTCTTTCTCTCGCTGCTTCTCAGCCTGTCTCTTTCTCTCTCTCTCTCTCTCTCTCTCTCTCTCTCTCTCTCTCTCCCTCTTTTACTTTCTTCCTTATTTTTGTCTCGCATACTCCCTCTTTCTCTCTGCTTGCTTTCTCTTTATTTCTTTATCTCTCTGTGTCATCTCTCACACTCATCATATAACTCTCCATTTTTCCTTTCTCTTTTCCCCCACTCTGTCTTTCTTTCACCCTTTCCTCAGTGCTGTGTGCCAGAAGCCGGCCCCTCTCCGCACAAACTCACATTCCTCCCAGAATCCCAGAAGGGGGGTATTTTAGCAGAATTCCCGTTAGACCCTAACCCATTATCAATGTTTCGAATCATTTACAGAAGAATCTATTTGCTTTATATGGTAATGAATTCATTTGATATGACTCTCCCTCCTTATTTGAAAGTAAACGGAATTACAAAGCCGGATTCCACATGTTTCTGTGGGGACTAAACACCTTTCCCGGCTCTCTGCGGAACATCTTTTTGATATTATATCAAGTCGGACTCACGGAGGGAACAAAGGCCCAGTCATCTGTAATTTGCCTCCGCAGAAGGCCTGGGCAGAATGGAGCCATTCTGTAACACCGCGGACAGAGAGAGAGAGGGAAAAAGGGGCGAAATGAATCAGCCCTTAATATACCTGAATCCAGCCCGGATTAAATGGTAAAACAATTAAAACGTCTATTCGTCAAAGGAAAGGTCAGCAGACCCTATAGCGGGGCGGGCTGTCTGTGCCGAGGTGTTGAGCTATAATTGCGCTTAAATGTCCGTCTCCCCCGTTTGGTCGGGGAGGTGGGGCAGGCGGTGTTATTACAGCGCGGTATTCGGCAGGGGTTCAGATACTCCTCCTCCTGCAGCTGGGGGGCCGAGCCGAGAGCTTCCCCGTCACCCTGCTCTCTCTGCTCACCTTGCGGTGCTTGCAAAGTCTGCCTGTGATTTGGAGCAGCATCCCTGCCAGAGAACCCAGTGCATTCTGGGATTGTAGCTGGACCCACGTGCTGGTGGGAAGCCCACATTCCCCCCAGCGCTGTTGGGAAAACAGTGCGACTTCGCTCTGTTATCATTTTGAAATGACAGGGCCCTGAGTTGGTTGGATGAGGGTCCGTGCGGGGGGTGTGTGGGGTTGGTGGAGGTTGCGGGGGCTGAGCTGTCATTGACAAACAGCAATGACCACCTGGGCCTGTCCCCTCCAGAGGCCGGGGGTGGAATTTACTCCAGGTCAGCAGCGATGTGAACCCTGTGGTTCCCCCGGAGGACTGGGGCCGGACTCCCAAACCTGCCATCAGAGCCAGCCAATCACAGCGCAGGAGAGCAAGAGGACAGTGAGGAGTCAGGTGGTCATTATATCAGCGTCTCTGTGAGCTGGTTGGGGGGGGCTGCAGGGGAAACGGGGTCTTGTTTGTGCTCTGTACGGTTCTTTACTCGTGAAACGTTTGGTTGAGGAAAGATTAGTCAGAGTGGCTCTGCTTGGGGTAAAATATTGAGGGAATTACTCCACCCCCCCTCACACACACACACACATCTCTGGTCAGCATTAGTGCTTTTCACTTCATTTAAAGTCAGGCTGTAAAGCAAAGCATTTAACAGTAAAAAAAAAAAAAAAATCAAACAAACATGGAAAGAAATGAGAGGAATAATAACGGCCAAAAGCCTTTCCCAGCCTCATTCCACATCAGCAAAGCCCGGCGTCAAAGGCAGCCTCCTTCCTGTTGTAAGGTAGAGAAAAATCGATGCCGCAATCTTTTTCTTTTGGCCTCCTCCAATCCGTAATTGAAATGGAAAATCAAATGAACGGCGAGCAGATAATTGTTTTATCAATATTCCCTGCCTGCCCTACAAGGGTCAGCGCAGAATGATCAGCAGCCGCGGATATGACGAGGACGAAATGTGAAATTGAACAGCTAGGAGGTAATAAATCAGTCTTGACAACTAAGAGTGACCAGCATGTAGCCGTAGCAGGCAGCTCTCTCTCCCCCACTGAATTTGTCCTGAAGCTGTCCTGGCTAAATAGGGAATATTCATCTCATTACCGAGCTTGTTAATGTTATTATCAGGGACCACTGGTAGAATTGTCTGGGAAAAAACCAAGGTCGGCTTCCCTATTATTTTTGTCATTGCTGTTGTGTGTATACATACACGTATGTATGATATGTGTGTGTGTGTGTGTGTGTGTGTGTGTGTGTGTAGTGCAAATAATTATAAAAAAGTAATACTCAAGGCTGAGTCTAGCAATGTTGAGGTCAGTTTATCCATTGTAGTTTGTTATAGGAATAAAGGGAGTGTACCAGGTGATGCTAGGAACAGGTCAGATAGAAGGTGACTTGGTTAGCTTCGTGTGCTTGTGCCATTTGGTGGAGCCGTACTTGTGCTCCTCGCTGCATTCGACGGTCACCTTGCAGCGTGGCCTCGGGGCTTCGGCCTCGACCGGCCCCCCTTTTCGTTTCTCTTACTCCCTCTGGTCGGTTCGCAGCTTGTCATCCTTCCATTCCGGCGCGAGATCCAGTCCCACTAAGTACCGCCCGTGAAATGTGTCCCTCGGAAGGGGGTGGGGGAAATCCTGCTGCCCATGCTCTGTTCTGATCCTCACGATCGGGTCGGTCCGAGTGGAGTGGCTCCCGCTGAAGGCTGTAAAAACTCCTGACTGTGGGACAGGTCGTGGAAAATGGAGAGGGAGTCAAAGCTCAGTGCTGAAGGCAGCTCCGCGCCAAGCCACTTACATTTGTTGTCGTCCATTTATTCGAAATGTTTGTCTTGTGAATACACACCAAATCTGAGAAAAATGTAGGAATTATGTATCTGTAACCACAGCACCAGTGGTGACACATGTAGCTTATAGTTTGGTGGAATTTCAAAGCACATATTTGTGAGTTTGAGGATTTTTTTTGTCAAACTTTGAGAATGGCATCAGGTGGGGATTGCAAAAAATGGAGTAAGTGTGTACCTGTAACCTCAGCACCAGCGGTGACACACAAACACTAAACAATTCCTTATAGTTTGGTGCATTTTTAAAAGCACTAAAAAAATGCCCAAATAATTTCAATGCCAGAAATATCCAGGCAACACTATAACAGCATCGGACTCCGTGGGAAAGAGATCAGAGTTGCTAAAATGACATTGGTAAAAACTGGACGTGGTGTTACAAACGTCAGGTAACCTCAGGTAACACACAAAAAACAACACTTGTGAGAGAGTAGAGGAGGCCATGAGATCTCTCCGAATGTGTCAGTGTAGATAACTTTATTTAATCATCTATTTTAATCATTCAGCCTAGTAATGCAGCAGGTTCAAAGTCTTAATTAAAAATAAATTAATTTCTCAAAAGGTGTTTTGTTGTGGGTTCAACGGGCTTCAAGCATCTGAATGATTCGGTGTCAATTGCTACGGCAAAAAAACGTTTTCTAAAAAAAAATATAACCTAATGAAATCTGTGGGGTTAATTGGTGCAAAGCAATGAGGCTGTTTATTTCTCCATCTGAAACACTGGGAATATTAGCAGAACAGACAAAGCTGACAACATGTTTTTTTTTTCCTTCTTTTTTTTTCTTTCCTTAAACGGTTTTGCTTCAGGCATCTGCTTAGAAGTGCTTAAGACTGCCGGCCGCGAAACTGCAGGTAAACGACAGTCCATCTCTCTTCTTCTCTATTATATGTCCTTAAATGAACACATTGTGCCGGCTTTATAAGTCTTGTAAAAACTGCAGATAAAACGGTTGCAGAAAATCGACATCCTAAATCATGTGAAGTCCCTTCCGATCCTGCTCTGCCCCTAGCAAGGCATCGACAAAAATATGAAATTGATTTGGTTGAAGGGCGTTAAAGAGCCGACAGGAGGGTGTCACAAACAATGAATGGTCGCAGCGTCGAAGGAAAAAAAAAATCGATGGGGGGAGGTTGAAGCCGGTCTTGAGAGCGACTTGGCAGGCGTTTGCTGTTCCAGGAAGAGATCCGTCTTCTGGCCTTGGGTGCGTGATCAAAAGGAAAACTTGATCGGTTTAATGAAGGGAGATACTATAAAACTGACAACAGAAATATAGATATCGCTGAGCAGTGCATTACACTTCAGAGCCTGCCTGGACCCGTCTGACTGATTGAAGATACATCTTAATCACTTACGGAGCATAGTGGGGCTGGGGCCGGGGGGGGGGGTGCTTCAGCGGCCTGCTTCAGAGCGCTGTTTTTATGCCACGCAAGCATGCGTAGGTACGCGGAGAGCGACAGCACCGCTGCGCTCCCTGCGGCTGCCGTCCCGCAGAACAGGTGCAGGGGTTAAATGGTGACAACGCATTGCGGCTTCCGGAACTTTCTGTGCGCGTGCTCAGGAGCCGCGGCACAGTTTACTTTCCACGGTCAGTTTCACTTTTTTTTTTTTTTTTTTAACAATTCTCTAAACTGATTTTGAGATTTTGTACTTCTGGTCACAATACTACAAGCAATGATTTATTTTAAGTCACATGGTTTGAGTTCTTGCTTCATTGTTTGTATTGGTATATAGAGAGAGCACAAGTCTTGGATGCGCATGGCATGCCCACTTGGTGAGCCTGGCAGTAGATGATTCCGGTACGGTCAAATACATTGGAATGGTTTATGATTGTTACTTATGGTCGCTCTGTTGTAAAAAGCAAGATTAGAGTCAGATTAGTGTGGTGCAGTGGGCTTGGACAGCATTTATCTGGGTTTATGAGAGGGTCTCACAATCTGCAAGCCTGTCTGGTTTTGGTATCAATTCACACACACGTGAGACCGGCGCTTTTAATTGGTGCAGAATGTTGTTCCTTTCGGCAGAATGAGATGTCAGGTGAGGTCCCTCTCTCACGGTGCTGGAGGGCTTTCCTTAGACCTGGCAAGACCCAGTGGGCGTAAAAACCCACCCGGCGCCACACCCGGCACTGTGGCCCTGAAACAGGTGTGCCCCTGCGGTCTGATCTGCCGTGGATCTGTCAGAGTCTGCGGCCCCAGTCCAGGCCTCTTCAGGAAAAAATAATAATAAAAAAAGAACTCATTACTTAAAAACTCCCCAGCGTCACATTCAACTCAAACAGCGAAGATGATAGCTTGCAAAAAAAAAAAAAAAAAAGAGGAACTGGCAGAATCTTCCTTCAAGTGGACCTTGTAATAAAAATGCCCCCCACTTTGTAGGGAGTGTATTTGGAAGCCTTACACCATATGTTGGTTTCCTCCTTAGCTGGGATTATGCCATCATTATTGCTGATAAAAGCTGTTTACAACCCTGGCAGTGAAACAAGGCTCAGGGCGCTTCAGACTGGTGCTCTCTCTCCAGAAGAGTTCATCTGATGCCAGCTGCTCTGAATCGCAGCCCTTTGTCAGAGCTTTCTCCTATTTTTTTGTACAATTCTATTTATTTATCTATTTTGCATTGTCTCTGTCGGGGTTTAGTGTATTTATAGCTGGTGCAGTCAATTACTTATAGCAGGTGAAATCGATTCCCAGGGAGCGGGAATTCTCTTTTTTAACTCTGTGTTCTTTTTCTGTGACTCAGCTGCAGATTGGAATAAACAGGACCCTCCTCCAGCGTGTGCTTACCGTGTACCAAAAATCTAAAAATAGTTGGAGTAAAAAAATTGAAAAAGAAAAAAAGAAAAGAATTGAAAAAGAATTTATAAACAAATATAAAATTTGCATTGACATCTTGCTAAGTAATGTGCAAATTATATACCAAAATCAGATTATGATCATTTTTTTTACGCGTTTTAAGTGTTCAGTTGTCCTCCAAAAGGCCACCATTTTTAGTCTAGTCCATCAGTTTTTCAGAACTTTCAAAGTTCTCCAGCACATTTCATGTTTTAAAAGGAGTCTTGAGCGCATCCAGATTGAAGATAGTGGATTTCGATGTGCCTCAGGCTGGATAGTGTGTGACTAGCTGAAAAGCCGTCGTTCCCAGTGTTATCAGCGCGATCGGCAGTTACAGGAATATCCCAGAGTTATACACGTCAATAAAAGTGTTATAAATCACAGCTGGCTGCGGCACATCGGGCTGACGCAGTAATGGTGCTGACCGCTGTGTTAAGATAACACACTGTTCCCAGGGCTATGGGGCCCCCGCTGACCTCGTGTGTCTAAAATTAATAATGTAAAATCAACACCAGAGAGACCAGGGCCGACTGGTTCCCAGACACCCAGAGCTGTTCTTTCACCTGTACTCCAGAAAACAGGGTTCTCTCACTGTCATCTGTTTTTGGGAAGTAGGGAAGGAAAAAAAAAACAAATAAATAAAAGGAGCCTGTCTTACGTTTGGCTGAGAGGAACGGCAACAGCAGTGTCGATTTCTGAAGCCCGAACTGTTCCAGGCTGAACCGAAGGCTTTGATCCTATGCACGAGATGTCAGACTTCTAAGCCAAAAAAAAAGAAAAGAAAAAAACGAACAGAAAAACCCTCTTCAGATTGCACTCTCCCTCTCTTGTTCACACGAGAGGATGTTGAGTCGGTGCCAGGGTAGCAGACATTGTTCCCCCTTCGCGAAAAGTAAAATGAAATAAAATTGCAAGTGCCACGCCTACTTGAAACCAATGGTGCTTGACAGGTATGGGTTTTTAACAGGGACACGGGGACCCGTTTGGGTTTTATAGAACATTGCTAATGGCCCACTCCATGTGCTTTGAGCTCGCTTGTACAAATAAATAATCATGCAAGCGTGGTCAGGAAGGATCAGAAAGTTACTCTCTTGGGGTATTGAAACTATGTAAATATTACAGACATGTTGAATTGCGTCTGAAGTGAGGAGCGTGTTGAGAAAGGTTAGCTGCAGTATTCCAAGAGTGTCTCTCTTTTACATTTTTAGATGATCTTTCTCTCTCTCTAACACACACACACACACACACACACAGGCACAGACGCACACACACGCATACACACACACACACCCTCTCTCTGTCTCCCTCCTGGAGTATTCTGGGAAATTGTGCTGATCAATACTTCCCATTTTAGAGGAATTGCAGTAAACGCTGAAGGAGAGGAGAATTTACTGTAGCTTTCACTTTGGCTCTAATCAAACTATAATTTAAATCCGTGGGACGAGCGAGTGAGCTGGAATTAAAATACAGCACCGGCGCTCTGCCGACGTCTCTGGTTTTTTGGACTCTGTTCTGAAAGGCTTGCATTATGTTTTGCCTGTCCTGATCGCTGGACTCAGCTGTATTTTAAAAACAATGCCTTGAGATTCCTTCAGAGATCAGCGCGTGTGTGTGTGTGTGTGCGTGAGCGTGCGTCTGTGTGTGTGAGTGAGCGTGCGTCTGTGTGTGTGTGCGTGCGTGCGTGCGTGTGTGTCTGTCTGTGTGTGTGCGTGTGTGTGTGTCTGTGTGTGTGTGTGTGTTCACAGCGTATAAATCAGAGACAGCACTTCCAGTTCCTTTTTTTTGAATATCGTTCAAGGACCATTGAGCAAAATACCTTAATGTGCTCTTCACCGTTTCCACGCGGAATATAGGCGCTGTTTAACGGTGGACCAGCCAGGATGAGAACTGAGGAGTATTTCTGGGTATTATACACAAGCCAAATGGCCTTGCCTCATATTTAATGTCTTTATTGTAGTGCCACTGGGCCAATCGGATAGCTATTTATATCCCCATTGTGGTATTAACTACTGAACAAGAGGAGTGGAGGCAATAAGGAGTGAATAACATGCCAATCACTGGCCTGTAATGTGGGGCCTAGCTTGTGTCTGCCTCCATCCACCCCAGGCTTATCAGAATTGTCAAACCTGTACACACTGATGGGTGAACCGTTGTGCCAGATGCTGGTTGGTTTTGTGGTGAATTTACATCATTAAAGGGAAAAAAAACAAGCATGGCAAACGGTCTCTCTGCTGTGTGTGTTTTCCTAATTCACGCAGGCAAATGTGTCGGTTTGGTATTCCGGAGCGCACAAAAGATGAAAAAAAAAAAAAAAAAGAAAATTAGCCGTAAGGCTTTCAACATTGCGAGAGAAAAAAAAAAGAGAAGGAAAATATTCATACAATTCCCCAATGTGGTGCTTTTGGCTGTGGGTTTTCTTTCCATAGCCCTGGGGTATAGCACAGTGCTTTCCACTCAGGCTTGACTGTCTCCATACTGAATCGAGCCCGGCCCCATGCAGGAAGCGCCAGGAGAGGTCTCCAGGGCTGCTGGAGCTGGAGCAGGCTCCGTCTGAGCTGTGGTCCAGGTCCGACCAGGCCCGGCACGCTGGGGCTCGGTGTGTCACACACCCTGTGCCGCACTCCTGCATGGCAATGATCAATGTCACTGCAACTCCCCCCTCATCGGCACTGGCTGCTGGGTTGGGTGTGTGTGTGCTTGCCTGCGTGCATGTGTGTGTGTGTCTGTGTGTATGTGCTTGCCTGTGAGTGTGTGTTTGTGAAGGTCACATGGGTAGTTCTTCTTTTAAGACTCCATTCATTAGTCAGTGAATTGATTCTTTTTGCCGTCCCTCTAATATTTTAATATAGATGAATTCTGACCTTTTAGGAGGTCCTCTCCAGTAATATGTTTGCTGTGTTATACAGTTTGTCTCAATGCAAGCAGAGAATGGCGAATGGAGAGAATGGAGAATGGAGTGGAGATGAGGCAGCCAGCCTCTCCACCCTGAAGTTTAGGAGCAGGGAGTCAGCCGAGGGGCAGGTCCGATGGGTGGGGGCAGAGTGGGCATGGGGGCGGTGATGGTGGGGTTTGGGGGGGGGGGGGGGGGGGGGAGGATGGGTACGCCATGCTCCCTGTGGCAGGTGGTGACAGGCCATGTGTGGTCCCCCTCACAGGTGTGTGCAATTAGGCTGACACTTAATCCTGGACCGCCATGAAATGGGACCCCTCTCTGACAGGCCTGTCGTGGTGTGTGTGGTGTGGTGTGGTGTGTGTGTGTGTGTGTGTGCGTGCGTGTGTGTGTGTATGAGAGTTAGAGAGAAAGGGAGTGAGAACAAGTTTTCATAAGTGTGTGTGTGCATGTTCAAGAACATGCTTGTGTATGTTTAAAGAAGTATACCACCCCTCCAAATACAACTCAACATGTTTGTGAACAACAGTAATAGTAACATGCTCTTTGATTACACTACAACCGCAATGTATGCACACACATTTCATATATTTCAGGTTGTGAATCTGAAGACCTTAAAACTAAAAATGCATGTACAACTGTGTTGTTTCATCGTAGCGTTTTTGCAGTGTGCTGTGGTCCTGTTGGCTTGTTAGAAAAAGAGCTCCAAATAGCTGCACCACAGAAAAAAGGATTGGGGGGGAGTGGGGGGGGGGTGTGCAGGGGGAGAGCGGATGGAGAAGGTAATGTATCGGAAAATGTCACTTTCAGAACCTCAGTGTAGCTTGTCATAGGTCAGGCTTAAAATGCTGCTTGATACAATTATTAACTCTAATCTGGGCATAAACACAAGTCCTCCAGCACCAGCCCAATTAATAATTTGCATAATTAACATGCATTTTAAATAGGGGCTGGCCCTGTCGTTGCCTGAGCGGGGATAGGGGTAATTAGGGCTAACGTTGCGGTGCCTGGGGCCTGGCTGGCGGACGCGTTGCAGTCATTTCCAGAGCGGCAATTGACAACTGCGAGACAAGCTCTCCCGGCTTAGAGCGAAACCCCGTTTGACAGAATTAATAGTTGACAAACTGCTCCTAAAGCCGCGGCATTGTTTCTGTCAGTTGTTTGGTTTGATGTCACTGTTAGACGTTATAAATCAATAGTGTCAGGATTTGGTAATGTTTATAGCGAGGCAAGGTTTATGATTACATGTGACTGTCATGGATAAATACTATTTATCATAGCCTCCTATAAATTACTGCGGACAGAATGTTGGTTTACCCAAACCCGCTCTCCTCTTGGAGGGACAATTCTGACGTCCACTTACATATTTAGAGTAATTTATTTTCTCAGCTGCGGCCTGGCGTTAACCCCGTGCTTTCCCCCCTGCTCCCGAGCCACAGAGACCGGGGCGTTGATTGCTGGGGCTTTTCTGCAGCATTAACGCTTCCAGAATAGTTCAAAGGCAGATGCTGTCAAAACGTGTTCAAGCCTCCCAAGATTTCAAACTATCCAAGGATTTTTTTTTTTTTTTTTGGTACACTGGTGAGTCTACAGGGAGCCGGGCAAGAACAGAGCCAGAGTAGAAACACGTTTATTTGAATGGTTTCCCCCCCCCCCTTTTTTTTTTTACCCCCACCCTCTGCAGCCCGCATTGGGCATGCAGGCCACTCTTTCCACAGAGTGGTGGTAGGGTAGTAGAAATCGGTGGGGGTGGGCAGGGGATAGAGTCAAGGCCTGGCTGTCTTCTCTTTAGAATAACACCTCACATACCAGGGCATACTCTGAGGAGATACACGCATCTCACACACACATGTGCGCATGCGCACACACACACACACATGCACACACACACACACATGCGCGCGCGCGTGCACACACACACACACATGCGCGCGCGCGTGCACACACACACACACACACACACACACACACACACACACACACACACACACACACACACACACTCCGTCGAAGCTCCTAGCACGCTGTCAACTCGGAGTGGAAGGACCGCCGCGGTGCGGCAGGGCCGTTAGTCTTTCCCTCGTACCTCTTGTGAATAACTCAGAAGCTGTAACCTTTGTTCGCGCGCTCTGCTAATCAAAGCAATTAGAGTAATCAGCAGTAATTAAATGACAGATTAGTCGTGACGTGTGCAGAATTCTGACAATGTGAGCGCAGGTACATAAATTGTAGGTGGAACAAGTGATTGATGCTGTGATGTTGTTCATAGCGGTGCTGGTCGCTGTAGCTCTGGTTATTTGCTGTTTTTTTTTTTTTCTTTTCCAACAGAAGCCTCTCATGTTGTGTACTTGTTTGTGGCAAGCTGTGTGGCTTTGCAGTTAAGGAACTGAACCCTCAACTAGATCGTTGTGTGTTTAAATCTCAGATTGCTGCTGGTGCTGGTGCATGTACTTAAATCGAACGGCTTCAGTCTATACGATGCCCTCCATATTTATTCATACCTCTAACTAAATAAGAAAAAAAACATGCTAAATAAAAAAGTGGGTCATTTTTTCTGCTTATTTTTTAATGTTATACTTCTTAATAGCATTGAATAGAGTAGTCATATTGTTCGCAAATAATGGATTTTGTTCCAGAAAACACAAACGTCACATTTATTGCACAATTGCAGTTTTATAAACTCTTTTCTGGAAAGGATTATGCTACCAAGAGCTCTCCTGTAATGTCATATGGGGCTCTGGCTCTTCTGAACAGGGTTGCCACTATGACAGAATCACTCTAGGTCCTGCAGATCCTTTGTCTTTTGGTCTGTGATCTTGTGTGCTTTTTTATGAATGCAAACTAGAAGTGTTAGTTTGGATTTCGGTCTGAGGATTGAGATGATCAGATGAGAACATTTATTTATATTAACTGTTTTTTGTGCATTTGGGCGGATACTTAGGGACATTGTTGTGTTTGAACGTCTATTTTCAGCCAAGTTTGAGCTCCTTGGCAGGGGGAACCAGGCTTTTAGTCAGAATGTTCAGGTGTGTGTCGGATTTCATGCGTGCGGCTTTGACAGTTTCTTTGCCACTTTGTAACCTGAAGATGTCAGTTTGTTTAGGAGATCTCCAACTGTCGCCTTCAGATTTATGCTTGCCTCACAATCCACTTCTCTCATGGCCCATGATGGCAAAATAGACATTCATCCTCTTCTTGGCAGGGTTACCACGGTACGTGCAGCCTTACATTTCATAATAATGAACTCTACAGAGGAGGATGGTAGATTCGGCTTTTGTGAATTCCTTAATAGCTGCCTTACAGCTTATAGAGGTCATTTAGCATTTACCTGCAGTCTTCAGAAATCCCTCTGACCTTAACCGTGATAATGCATCCCACTGATGAATGTCTTCACTGCCTTAGCTCGTTTTACACCGGCGGGAAACAGGAAAAGCTTTGGATGCTTCTGCATGGTTCCGGAACATTCCGTTGAACTTCCAGCATTCCAACAGAATGTCGGTGTAGATCTGTGTTACCTGATCTTATTCTGAAGATTACATACGGACGGGAATAGATGTAACCTTTGTGTTTCCTGGATTAAAACCCATTGTTTGTGTTTTTTTACTTTATAAATATTTTTAGGCAGAATGAAAGATATAAATGTTATATTATTGTGTAATATAATAAAATTAATATATTTATGTAGTGTTATTACTATATATATGTATATATATATATATATATGTATATATATATATATATACATATATATATATATATATATATATATACGTGTATATATATATATATAATATACAAATATATATGTGTATATGTATTTATATATATACATGTATATATATATATATATATATGTGTGTGTATATGTATTTATATATATATATATATATATATATATATATATATATATATATATATTAGTAATAATACTACAATGGATTTTAAGTCAGGGAGGTGAGTGAATACAGATGAGGCTGTGTACTGTAAGATGTCAGTTATATGAACTGAAGACATAAGTAATGGCCGCTACAGGTGTGTGGTGTCCTGGTAAGGAGCAGGGCTTGTAACCCAAATGTTGGCGGTTCAGTCACCTCATGGGTACAATATTTAATCTGAAATGCCTCAGTAAGTATCAACCTGCATGATATGATAACATAAAAAAGATACATTAGTCACTCTGGCTAAGAGCATCTGCTCAACAAATATAATGTGTAATGTAATTTGCTAAGTAAAAGTGTTAATTGACTTGTTTTGTTTGATGCATATTGTCATATGCCATAGCTAAGCCCTCTTGTTTCTAAGCAGGGTACAGTGTGCATATTGTATCATCAGCA